>NC_133666.1:488456175-488613420 GCF_037893015.1 Macrotis lagotis
ACTTATAATATCTGGGAAAGTATTCAGAAAATATCTGCCTCAGTAATATGGAGAGGAAGAATGGTCTGGTCTAGGGAGCAGAGACCAGAGAACAATAGGGTTTGGTAACCAGTGCAGCTCAGTGCACTGTAGCAGATTGTGGAACAATGCAGCGGAGGCTCTTAGCTATAGCATTAATCTATAGGGTAGACCCCTGTTATGGCCTTAGTGGATCCAGGACATAGAACACAAGTTGGAAGGGCTCCACCACAGGAGCCCAAGACAACTGGAGTAACTCACTCAAATGCGGCACAGTCACAGTCTAGTGAGCATGTTGCTAGTATTCAAAAAATCTTGGATCAGTCTCCTCACCTAATACAGGATACTTGGGACACCACCACTGGATAGAGCCCCTGATGACAAATCAAATACAGAATTAAAAAGCCCTGGTGATAGAAAGATACTATATATCATTGATAAGGAATGTGACAATGGCATCTCAAAAGATACTGATATGTGAAGTCACAGACAGAGATATGAATTGATTTCCAAAATCAAAAGGACTTCTTGGGAGATATGAAAAAACATTCTAAAAGTCAAGTTGAAAAATTGATAAAACAAATACAAGAGTAATTCAAAATCATGCAAAATGTAAGGGGAATTGACTGAAGAAACCAACTCCTCAAAATATAATTGGACAAAAGGACAAAGAAAAGGATTTTAAAAATAGGTTTGGACAAAAGGAAAAAGAAAGCAATTCTTTCAAAATTAGAATTGGGCAAATGGAAAGAGAAAACTTATTTTAAAATAGAATTGACTGGGGGCGGCTAGGTGGCACAGTGGATAGAGCATCAGCCCTGGAGTCAGGAGTAACTGAGTTCAAATCCAACCTCAGACACTTAATAATTACCCAGCAGTGTGGTGGCCTTGGGCAAGTCACTGAACCCCATTTGCTTTGGAAAAACCTAACAAAAAAATAGAATTGACCAAATGGAAAAGGAACTGAAAAACCTACCTGAATAAAATAATTCCTTGAAAAATAGAATCAGGCTACAAGAAGTTTATGGCTCTAAGGTACATCAAAATTAATAATTAGTAAGCATTTTTTTAAATGAAAATATCAAAGAAAATACAAAATTCTTCATTAGAAAAACAACTGACCTGAAAAATAGACTGACCTGGAAAAATAGAAATAATTTTTAAAATATATTAGACTATCTGAAAGACAGGGAAAAAAAATGAGCCTAAATGACAACTTTGAAAAAACTATCAAGAAAAACTACCCTTATATCTTAGCAATAATCATTGAACAACTTCACCAATAACTTTCCTGAAAGAGATTTCAAAATCAACAAACTAATGAGCAATGTAGTCAAATTCCAGAACTGTCAGGTCAGAGAGACCATAGTGCAGTCAGTCAGAAAGAAACAATCCCAAAACCAAGAGTCACAATCAGGATTAACAGAATTTGGGAACATCAACATTAAAGGATCAAAGGGACTGTAATATGATATTCTAGAGAGCAAAGGAGCTTGGAGTACAATCAAGAATGAACTACATGGTAAAATTGTACATTAACTTTTTTTGGGGGGATGAACATTTAATGAAATACATGACTTTCAAATTTTTCTGATATAAGACCAGAGATGAATACAGAAAAATTAGATCTTCAAACATGAGATATAAGATAAACAGGGTAAAAATAATGGTATTCATTAGGATCAAACTGATTTCACACCTACATGGGAGGAGGGCATTTG
Organism: Macrotis lagotis; assembly: GCF_037893015.1. Classification (NCBI taxonomy): domain Eukaryota; kingdom Metazoa; phylum Chordata; class Mammalia; order Peramelemorphia; family Peramelidae; genus Macrotis; species Macrotis lagotis. The sequence goes on from NC_133666.1 coordinate 488,457,915, forward strand.
TAGCCCTTGAGAATGAAATCCCCATTAAAGGGAATATACTTAGATTAACTGTATGGGCATAAAATCGTTTTGATACGATAATATTAAAACAATTAAGACATTTAAAAAGGGATCATACTGGGAACAGAAGAAGTATATACAAATGAATGGTGTAAATTCCATCATACTAAAGGATGTAATGCACATTTTACAACAAGGCAAAAGTAGGGACTGTTTAAGAGTTGCCTGAATCTTGCCATCATTGGGTTATGCTCAATGAAATAATAATATATTTAGGCAACTTGGGTTATTAATTCATATTATTGTAGAGGAAATCAGGATACAAAAGGAGAAGAAGAGGAATGAGGGAGTGAAAAAAGGGTGAACAGAAAAAGCTGTGAAGGTAGGAATACAAAGGGAAAAACAAAAAGAAGGGGCTATTAGAAGGAAAAGCAAATGGAAGGAGGTGATAGTCAGAAGAAAAAAAAACTGTCAAGAGTGTTAAGATGAAATTAGAGAGAAAAGTACAAAGGGAAGAAAGAGAGAATGGAAAGTTATACATAATTAGTAATCATGATTGAATGTGAATGAGATACATTCTCCCATAAAATGGAAGTGGGTAACAGAGTAGATTCAAAAGTTTAAATATCTTGAAACAGAGGGATACATGCAAACTAAAGCCTGGGAGCAGAATACAGTATACTTCACCTGAAATGAAAAAAGCAGGGGGATATTATTTCAGACAAAGTAAAAGTAAAAACAAATCTAATCAAAAGGGATAAGGAGGAAATTATATCTATTTAAAAGCTACCATAGTGACTGAAATAATTTCAAATTAAAATATATGCATGAAGATATATAGCATCCAAATACTTATAAGAGAAACTAAATGATTTACTCATATAGACAGCAAAACTGTACTACCGAGGGGCCACAATCTGATTCTCTCAGGGACCTCAATCTTCCTCTTTCAGAATTAGATTAATTCCACCACAGAATAAATATGAAGGAAGTTAACTAGGTGAATAGAATTTTAGAAAAAATATTTATGATAATCTACTGGATGAAATTTAATGGAAATTGGAAGGAATATACCTTTTTTTTTCAGAAATGTCACATATAAAAGATTGACAACACATTTGTAATAAAAAAATCACAATCAAATGCAGAACTGTAGAAATATTCAATGCATCATTTCAGATTTTGTTTCAATAAAAAATAACATGTAATAAAAGACTATGAAAAGATAGACTAAAAATTAATTGGAAACTAAATAGCTTTATTCTGAGAATTAGTGAATCAGACAACAAATAATGAAAATAATGAATAATTTCATCCAAGACAAAGACAACAGTGAGACAATATATGCAAACTTGTATTATGAAACCAAAGCAGGTATTAGGGTAAATTTTATATCTCTAAATGTGTATATGAATTAATTAGAGAAAGAGGAGATAAATGAATTTGAAGAGAAAAAAGAGAAAGAAGACAGTAAAATTCCCAATTAAATATTAAAGTAGAAACTTTGAAAATCAAATGAGAATTTAATAAAATCAAAATTAATGAAGCTATTGAAATAATAAATGAAACTGAAGGATGATTTTATGGGAAAAGCAATAAAATGAATAAAGTTAATTTGATTAAAAAGTAAGAAAATCAAATTAACAGTATCAAAATTGGAAAGTGTGAAGCTGCTAAAGAATAAGAAATTAAAGTAATAATACAGAACAATTTTGCTCAACTGTATGCCAAATTATGACCATTTAAGATATATGGATCAATATTTACAAAAAATGTAAAATGCCGATATTAACAGAAGAGGAAATAATATACTTAGTCAACCACATTTCAGGTTGTCATCAATGAAGATCCTAAGGAAAAAAATGCAGGGAACAATATATTCACAAGAAAATTCTATCTAATATTTAAAGAAAAATTAATAACCAATTCTAAATGAATTACTTGAAAAAACAAATTGGTGAAATTATTCTGCCAAATTCCTTTTATAACACAAATATGGTGATGAGGCCTCACCAGGAAGAATCAAAACAGAAAGAAATTTATGGACCAATTTTTCTAATGAATACGGATATAAAATTTTTCAATAAAATAATAGCTAAGAGATAATAAAGTTATCACTATGATAAGATTTATACTAGGTAGAATGGGTTGGTTCAATATTAGGAAAAGTATAAGGATAATTGACCATATCAATAACAAAATTGATGGAAATTATATGATTTTTTCAATAGTTATTGAAACTTTTGATAAAATACAGCATGTATTCCTGTTAACAACATGAAAGAACTTGGAAGTCAAAGGAACTTTCCTTTAAAAAAGTAAGTAGCATCTATTTAAACTCATCAGCAAGCACTGTATTTATTGAAGATAAAGTAGAAGTCGAACCATTACCATCAGTTGTGAAATAGGAACATCCATCATCACCAATGTAATTTAATCTTGTATTAGAAATGTAAACTTTAACAATAAGAGAACAAAATGAAATTGAATTAATTAGAATAGGCAATGAGGAAACAAAGCTCTCATTCTTTTCAGATGATAATGTTACTCAGACATCCTTCTTGATACAATTAGCAACTTTACCATAGTTAAAGCATATAAAATAAGCCAACACAAATCATCAGCTTGCCTATATGTCACCAACAAAGTACAGTAAAAATAGAAATATGGATTCCATTTAAAGTAATTGTGTATAACATGAAGCACTCGGTCATCTACCTGCAAAATTAAAGTTAGAAACTATATAAAAAAATACAAAACAATTTTCAGAGAAAGAAAATCATATCTAAATCTCTATAAATATCAATTGACCATGGAAAAATAGAGCTAATATAATATAAATGAAAATTTACCTAAATTAAATTACTCATTCAGTGTCATACCAAATCAAATTACCAAAAGAAATTAATTTATTGAGCTAGAAAATAAAGGTAAGTGAAATTTGAACTTTGATAATATCTAAATTAATTCAAGTAGAAAATACACACACACATATATATATATATATACAGATATTTATCCATTATATATATATATATATGTATGTATGTATGTATGTATGTATGTATGTATGTATATTACCTAAGTCAGTCTTGTACCAAGAGAAATTTAGATTACAGAAGAAGTCAGTGGTCAGAAGTACAAAAGAATAAGTTGAGGTATAAGATAAAAAAAAGAGAAAGAGAAACAGTAAAAAATAGAATGGAAGTAAAATTAAAGCAATCAGAACTATGAAAGTGAATGGGATAATCTCACCCCAAAAATGAAAGCAAATAGAAGAATGAATTAGAAACTTAATTTTACCTATGGTATTTACAACAGATGACTTTGAAAGAGTACAGAAAATGTTTAAAAAGAGAGGATAGAAACATAATATTATTTTGCTTCAGATATTATTTTAAATAGAGTGGGAGGAGAATCATTATTTCAGATAAAGTAAAAGTAGATTCATTAATAAAGTAGGATCCTGCAAACCACATTTTGCTAAATAATACTATAGAAAATGAAATAATATTGAAAATTACATAGCAAGATTCTCTCATAAAGGTAACATTTTTCAAACATATACTGATTATATGACTGAATTAACTCTTTAAAAAATAGAACCATTTCCTACATGAAGAAAAGATCAACAATTTTCTAAAGAATCTAAAGCTCTCTATAGTTGTATGAAAAAATGTTGTAAATTAATATTAATTAAATAATGCCAAATTAAAAAATTTTCCATACATTCTCACGCGTATTAGAAATGACAAAAGCTAGAGGTGAAAAGGAAAAATAGTTACAGTAATAAAAAGTTAATTGAGTGGTAAATTAGTGAAATTAGTTTGGAAAGCAATTTGGAAAAATTGAGTGTGTGAGTGTGTGTGTGTGTGTGTGTGTGTGTGTATTTGTGTGTGTGTTTATGTGTGTGAGTGGTGGAAAAGAATGAGAAATTGAACCCATAATATTTAACTAGTGAAGAGCTTAACTAGTCAAGGCATATGGCAGCAGGAGAAGAGACTCGCTTAGGTGCTCTCTCCAAAATATTTCAAAAACCTTAAAATTGTGACTTTAACTAAATTTTCAAGAGACAGAATTCTCAGAAAGATCCAGTGAGGCAATTGACCAGCCCAAGGTAACTTGGAAAATAGTGGAAAAACTCTATTCCATGGAGTTGGAGGTGTGGCTGCACCAGAGTGAAGGAACTTTAACATCCCTGGAACAGCCCCAGGGTTCCTGGGAGTGATGTTTCCAGGCAACAGAAGCAGTTTCCTAATGTGCACCCAAGGGAGCACCAAGCACAACTTGGAAGTTCAGCAAGTCAGCAGCTTAGTCAAGGAGATTCAAAAAAAATTCTGAAGAAAATAGGCTGTTAAAAATCAGTTTAGATCAAATGGATAAAACAGTTCAAAAAGTTATTGAGGAGTAGAATGCTGCTTTAAAATGCAGAATTGGCCAGATGGAAAAGGAGATAAGAAAATTCTCTGAGGAAAACAAATCCTTCAGATTCAGAATAGAGCTAAAGGAAGCTGATGACTGTGAGAAATGAAGATACAATAGTTCAACATGAAAAGAACAAAAAATTGGAAGAAAATGTGAAGTATCTCATTGAATAAACAAATGATCTGTTTTCCAGATTCAGGGAAGATAATTTAAAAAGTATTGGGATACCTGAAAATCATGATCAGGAAAAGAGCATTGAACTCATTTTTAAAGAATTTCTACAGGAAAATTGCCCTGATATCCTAGAAGCAGAGGGCAAAATAGAAATTGAGAGAATCCATCCTGCTCTCCCCTGAAAAGAGATCCAAAGAAAACAACCCCCAGGAATATCATAGCCATGTTCCAGAACTCCCATGTCAAAGAGAAAATATTACAAGCAACCAGAAGGACACAATTCAAATATCTTGGAGCTGCAGTCAGGATCACACCAGCCTTAGCACCAACTACATTAAGGGCTTGTATGACTTGGAATATAATATTGCAGAAGGCAAAAGAGCTTGGAATGCAACCAAGAATCAACTACCCAGCAAAATGGAACTTCTTCCTGGAGAAAAGATGGACTTTCAGGGGAATTTCAAATGTTCCTGTTAAAATGACCAGAGCTGAATAGAAAGTTTTACCTTCAAATGCAGGACTCAGGTGGAGCATAGAGAATGGAGAAAATGGGTAAATTATGAATGACCTAATGATGTGAACTGTTTGTATTCCTGCATAGAAAGATGATACTGATAATACTTATATGAACCCTCTCATTTAATGGAGCAGGTAGAAGGAGCTTTTATAGTTGAAGCATAGGAGAGAGCTGAATTTCAAGATATAATATATTGTAAAAGTGGAGTTAATGGTTCAAAGGGAAATGGTACAGGGAGTAAGAGAATGGGGAGGTAGAATGGGCTAGGAAATTTTATATAAAAGATATTTCATGTAGCTTTTGCAATGGTATGGAAGGAGGGAAGACGAGGGGGAATAATGTAGCCTTCTTTCTCATCAGAAATGGCTCAGAGAGGAAACAGCTTGCTCGCTCAACAGGGTATAGACATCTAAAAGAAAAAGGAGAGAACAGGGACAGTGGGAAGGGGGTGAATGTGACTGATAGAGGAGGGGGAAGATCACAGAACAGAATAGTCAGATACAACATACTTTATTTTTTACCTTTTACAAGGTGCTGGGATTGGATGACCTGTCTGAAACAATGAGACTGAGTGGTTTCTGGGTCTATGGGGTGGGAAGTGGCTTGGGACCTCTTGTCCCCAAAACTGGTGTGCTGTCTACTGTACCACCTGACTGACCCCAGCAGATTTTTGAAGAGGGACAGAATGAAAGGAGAGAGAAAATATAATACATGTTAGTAGGGAGGAATTTCAATGGATGGAGTATAGAGGGAATTACAATCAGCAACAGCAACTGTGGAAAAATAGGGAAGTTAACTTCTTTGATGGACTTATGAGAAATAATGTGATCCATCCAAGACAGAGTTGACAGCATCAGAACACAGACTGAAACACATTTTTTTCTCTTTCTTTTTCTTTAGTTCTCATGAGACTTTATCTTTTTATGGGGGATGGGGGATTATGTTTATTCTTATACAAGAATATTTTAGTAATGTGCAAATAAAAAATAAGAAAATCTTTCATATAAAAGAAATTTTTTAAAATTCTGATAAGAGTGTTGGTAGAAAATATAATTCTAAATTTAAATTCATATATAACAATTAAAATATATTGATAACTTTGGAAATTATTTTTATTTTAACAGAATGTTATGGAAAATGACTTGTTTTCTTAACAATTAGTTAATAATCATAAATTATATGTGTCTTGGGGTTTTTCAAATAGTAGATTTCTGTAGTCACTTGCTGCAGTTACTTTTGAACGTATCCTAAACCAGTGATCTATTACTTTATTTCTTATCCAGTATGAAGTAGCTTTGATGACCACTTTACACTATATTTTTAGATCTGGTAGAGCTAGGCCACATTCCTTTTCATTTTTTTATAAGTTCCCTTGTTATTCCTGAAATTTTCTTGCTCCAGATGAATTTTATTACTATTTTTTCTAGGTCAGTAAAGATATTTGGTAGTTTGACTGGTATGGCATCGAATAAGTAATTTAATTTGGGACAAATTATCAATTTAATAATATTAGCTCAAACTATTCCTGAACAATTGATAATTTTCAGTTATTTAGATCTGACATTATTTGGGTCAGAAAAGTTTTATAATTGTTTAAAAACAATTTCTGGGTTTGTCTTGGAAGACAGATTCCAAGTATATACTGTAGAACATAGTTACTTCACTTGGAATTTCTCTGTCTCATGCTCTAAGATTTCCATGTTCATATATAGAAAGTTGACGGTTTATGTGGGCTTATTTTATATCCTGCTACTTAGCTGAATTTATTAATTTTTATAAGGAGTTTTTAGATGATTTTCTTGGGTTCTTGAAGCTTTGCTTCCTCATTGACAATTCTGATTCCTTCAATTTCTTTGTCTTCTCTAATTGACAAAGCTACTATTTCTAATACTATATTGAATTGTGGTGACAATATATATCCTTGTTTGACAGATAATTTTATTGGAAATTTGTCATTTAACCCAAGTACATAAAAATACGAGTTGATGGCTTCAGATAGATACTACTTATTATTTTAAGGAAAACTTTTGTTTCAAAACTTCCTAGTGTTTTTAATAAGGAAGGATGTTGTATTTTTTCATACTTTTTTCAGCATCTATTGAGATAATCATTTAATTTCTGTTGATTTGACTATTGAAATGTTTAATTATTCTGAGTGTTTTCCTTATATTGAACCATACCTAACCACCTGGTAAAAATCCTACCTGACATAGAGGATTATGTTAGTAATAAAATTGTGTAATCTCTTTGCTTATATTTTATTTAAATTTTATATATAATATTATAGTATAGCATAGTATATTATATTGTATTATATTGTGTCACATTGTGTTACATTGTATCGTATTGTATCACATTGTATTGTGTCATATCGTGTTGTGTCGTATTGTGTCATATTTATATTATATTATATTATATTATATTATATTATATTATATTCATTAAGGAAATTGGTCTGTAATTTTCTTTGTCTGATTTTGTTCCTTTTGGTTTCAGTAACAATGCCATGTTGGTGTTATAAAAGGAATTATATCCAGACATCTATAATATCCAGGTTTTCTAAGATTTCATTTACTGTCTCTTTGCAATTCTCAGCTTTTCCTCTAGATATTTGGATGCTATACTGCTAGGTACATACATGTGTAGTAATGATATAGATTCATTACCAATGATGCCTTTTTATGAAGAAATAGTTCCCTTCTATTTCCCTTTTAGTGAGATTGATTTTTGCTTTTACTTTATCTGAGATTACAATTGCTACCCCTGATTTTATTTCTTCACCTGAGGCTTGTTATATTTTGTTCCTTCTTTTTACCTTTTCCTTTTCAAATGCTTCTTGTAAACAACATATTGTAGGATTCACATTTTTAATCCATTTTCCTATCCATTTCAGTTTTATGGAACAGTTCATCCCATTCACATAAAAAGTTAAGATAATTAATTCTTTATTTCTGTGTTATTTTTCCCCATCTATATTTTTCTCTTTCCTTTCCTCATATTCCTCTTGATAAGTTGCCTTGTCTCAAACTGCATCGAATTATAATAACAATCATTTTCTACCTTAACCTCTTTTCTATTAACCTCCAAGGACATGTAATCCTCTTCATGAACCAAAATATTATACAAATTATAATCAATTCTTTTTTTTAGGTTTTTGTAAGGCAAATGCAGTTAAGTGGCTTGCCTAAGGCTACACCGCTAGGTAATTATTAAGTGTCTGAGACCCTAGTTGAACAGAGATACTCCTGACTCCAGGGCCAGTGCTTTATCCACTACGTCACCTAGCCACCCCTATTCTTGAACTATTTGTACCCCTACCCCCAGGTCTATTTTCTCTCTTACTTATCCCCCCTACACACCCAAGGTACTTAACCCTTTGTTAAGTGAAGCAAAGGTTAGGTAAGCCCTGATTTAATTAACTACAAGAATCTTAATGGATTATATGTATTGAGAGGCTCTTAATTTCTCAATTGAGTGCTTTTCAAATAATTGTAAGTTATGGGAAACACCAATTCAGGACTCCTCAGTTTATGATGCCTTCATCAAAGAAAGTGCTATGGTTTGCAAGCATAGCTGAATTAAAGTGTCTCAAAGGATAATGAGATACTTAAGTTTAAAGTAAATACACCTCCTTTTCATCAGGGTTTTTTTTTTTATCTCAAACATAGTGATGCCATCTTGGACCTTTTCAATGGAGAGGCAAGATGCAAACATACTCAAGTCCTATAAGTTTAATCTCTTCAATTATAATTGACCCTTTAGTTATCCTAAGACAAGTACAGTTCTCAGGAGTTATAATTGTTATATCATCCTCTTTTAGGTTCATTTGTTTTGTTTTGTCTTTCTTATTTTCTTTTACCTTTTAATACATCTCTTGGGTCATATATTTGGCATTCGAATTCTCTGTTCAGTTCTTGTATTTTTGTCAAGTAATTTTGGGCATCCTCTATTTTTTTGACCATGCATCTTTGCCCCTGTCTATATATAGTGAATTCTGGGTTGTAATCTCAGGTCTTTAGTCATTTTTTATATGATACTCTAGATCCTCCATTCATTCATTGTAGATTGAGAAGTACTTTGTGAGTCTGATTGTTCTTTTTGCTGCTTACATTATTCTCTCCTATATTTGAATTTTCTGGAATTTCGCTATAACAGCTCTTGGAATTTTTATCCTGGTCTATTTTTCTGGCAGGGTTCTGTGTATTCTTTCAATGGTCATGTCTTCTCATTCTAGTGGATTTGGACAGCTTTCCCTAATAATTCCCTGCATGATGTCTTTCAGGTCCTTTTTTAATCTAGGTTTTCTAGCAGTCAGATGCTTCATGGTTTATTTTTCCTTGATCTATTTTTCAGGTTGCTTGTATTTCCTAAAAGACACATTACATTTTCTTCATTTTTTTCAGCTTTTTTTTTTTGCATGATGCAATCTTGTAGTCTCAAAGATGCATTTGATTCTATTTATTTAGTTCTAATTTTTAGGACTTTATTTTCTTCATTTACCTTGTGTATTTCCTTTTTTAAAGGTGTTGAATTCCCTGGTCAATTTTTCTTATTTTTCCTGCATGACTCTTGTTTTTTTTTTCTTTTTTTCTTCTTTGGTCTTTAAATTCTTTTTTAATCTCTTTGATGAGCTTTGGGATTTGAGTCCAACTCATAGACTCTTTTGAGACTTCCACTGTCAGTTATTTTTTACTGATTTGTTCTTCTGACATAGCATTGTTATCATCTTTATCTATAAAGTAGTTTTCTATAGCAAATACTCTTTTGACTTTTTTGCTCATCTTTATTGTTTTAACTGTTCCCAGATTATAGGAAGTATAGATAAAAGATTTTTGTATTGGGGCTGGAGTCTGATCCCTGGCTTGTCATTGGTCAAAATGTTGCTTATATAGACCAGGACTTGCCTTTGCAGAGAATTGTTTCCCCCCTTTATATCCAGGATCTGACTTAGTAGAGGTTTGTTCCCAAATTGTTCGTCTTTTGCCTTGGGTTCCCAGGGTTCAGAGCATTTTGGGGGCTGGGATCCTCTCTGATGGCTTGCTATTTAACTGCCAGGTCCTCTTCTACTGCCAAGTTGTTGGGACCTGGACTGCACTTTGGCTAAAAGCCTAAAGTTGGCTTTTTCAATTTCCAGTATCCTGGGTTTTGCTCCCCTTTTCCTCCAAAGAGACAAACCATCCCAGAAGATCTTCCACAATGTCTACCATTGAAAACTTCTTTGACTCTTCTCTTTTTCTTTTTTCTTTTTTTAGGGTTTTTTTAGGGTTTTTTTTTTTTTTTGCAAGGCAAATGATGGGGTTAAGTGGCTTGCCCAAGGCCACACAGCTAGGTAATTATTAAGTGTCTGAGACGGGATTTGAACCCAGGTACTCCTGACTCCAATGCTGGTGCTTTATCCACTACGCCACTTAGCAGCCCCTCTTCTCTTTTTCTTAGTGGGATCTGTATCTTGATTATCAGTGCAGAAGCTTCTTTGGTAGGGAAAAGCCTGGGAGCATGTTACCTTTTGGTTGTTATCTTGGCTCCTCCCCAGAAGTCTCTTAATCTTAATTCCTCAAACAGAACATGATTAATTTGAAAACATGTTTAACACAAATGTGCATGTGCAATATTCACCTTAGTGAGGAAGAGGGATGGGAAGGGAAGGTAGAAGGAAATTATATAATTTAAACTCATGCATACACAAATGCATGTGTAAGGAAAAATTAAATGACAATTAAAATTAGAAATATAAAAAAATTGCCTCCATATTCATTAGGGTTTTGATCTGTAATTTTCTTTCTCTGTTTAACTCTTTCTGGTTCTGACATATTGGTGTCATAGAAGGAATTTGATAGAATTCCTTCTTCAATTTTTTTTCAAAAATTTTATTGATAATTGGAACCAATTATTCCTTGAATATTTGAATGATGTCACTTGGGAATCCATCTGATGCTGGAGATTTGTTCTTCAGGAGTTCCTTGATAGCTTGTTGAATTTTACATTTCTTAGATAAACTTGTTTAAGTATTTCATTTTCTCTTCTTTAAACTGGGGTTTTTATTATTATGTCATAGTACATAGTCAAGTTTTGTGTAGGTGTCATCAATGCAAAAAAAAAAATATGTTCCTTTCTATCATTATTCAATTTAATCTAATAGTCTATCATGTCTAGGTTTTTCTAACATTTTATTTACTTTGATATCTTCCTTTTTATTTATTTTATACTTAGATTTATCTAATTCTGAGAAAGGGAAATTGAAGTCTCCTACTACTAGCAAAGTTTTGCTATCTTTGTCTTCCTGTAACTCATTCAGCTTCTCCTCTAAGAATATGGATGCTGTACCATTTGGTGTTTGCATGTTTAGTATTGAAATTGCTTCATTTTCTATAGGATCTTTTAGGACAATAATTTCTTTCCTTATTGTTTTTTATTGAGATCCAATTATGCAGTTGTTTTTTCTGAGATAAGGATTTCCACCCCTGTCTTTTTCACTTCAGCTGAAGCATAATATATTATATTCCAGCCTTTAAACTTTACACTGAAGGTATCTCTCTGCTTCAAGTGAGTTTCTTGTAAGCAGCATATTGCACCATTCTGGTTTTTAATCCACTCTGCTATTCACTTATATTTTATGGGAGAGTTCATCTCATTCACCATCAAAGTTAAAATTATAAACTCTTTATTTTCTTCCATGCTATCTTCACTCTGTTTGTAGTTTCACCCTTTTTTCACCTTTTCCATATTACCCAGTATTTTACTTCTGAATACCACCTCCTTCTGTGTGCTTGCACCCTTATAGCCAACCCTCCTCCCCTTTTTTTCCCCTTTCCCTATGCTCTTTCTTCCTTCTATTCATTCTGTCAGTTTCTCTTTTCTCCCCATCTCCACTCCCCCCCCCCCAATACCTGAAAGGTAAGATAGGTTTCTAAACTTAACTGTGCATGTGTATGTTAATCGTTCTTTGAGCCAAATATGATGAGAATAAGATTCAGACAATTCTCACCTCCTCCCTTCTTTTCTTCTATTGAAATAGGTTTTGTGGACCTCTTCATGTAATGCAATTTACCATATTCAATCTCCTCCATCCTCTCATTTCTTTACTGACCCCCCCCCCCATTTTTCAAGAGATATTGTTTTTAAATCATTCTATCAGAGTGACAGACAAATCATGAATGCCTATTACTTCTGGCTAAGTATATTCTCTCTAGTAGATTTTCAATTTGCAAGAATTATGAGAATCTTTCTCCCAGGTGGGATATAGCCAGTTTCATCTTATTGGATGATGGTTTTTTTTCTTTTCATTTTTTTACCTTTGCATGTATCTCATGAGTCTTTGGTTTGAAGTACAAATTTTGCATTTAGCTCTGGTCTTTCCATCAGGAAAAGTTGGAAGTCTCCTATTCCATTAAATACCCATCCTTTCCCCTGGAAGAGATGTCTCAGTTTTGAATTCTTGCCTGCATTCCAAACTTCTTTGCTCTTTGGTAATATCATATTTCAGGTTTTAATCCCTTAATGTTGTTGCAGCCAAGTCCTGTGCAATATTTACTGCTACTCCTTGGTATTTAAATTGTTTCTTTCTGACTGCTTGCAGGATGTTCTATTTTATTTTACCACAATATTCCTTGGTGTTTACATTTTGGGATAATATTCAGGTGGGGATTGATGGATTCTTTCAATAACCTTTTTTCCCTCTGGTTCCATGATATCAGGGCAATTCTTCTTCACTTAATCCTGAAGTATGGAGGCCAAGCTTCTTTTCTCCCTGATGTTTTCAAGAAGCCCAATCACTCTTAAGCTCTCTCCTGAGCTATTCCCTAGGTGAGTTGTTTTGCTGATAAGGTATTTAATGTTTTCTTCTATTTTTTTCACTTGCTTGTTTTTGTTTGACAGATTCTTGTTGTCTCATGAAGTCAATAGTTTTCACAGATTCCAGTGTTTTTTTTTTGGAGAAGAATTTTCTTCATTAACTTTTGTAAATCCTTTTCCAATTGGTCAGTTTTATTTGTGAAGGAGTAATCCATTTGCCCAATTGTGGTTTTGAGAAAATTATTTACTTTTTGAAATTTTCCAATTATATTTTTGTTTTCTTGTTGCAACATGATTATTTCTCTTACAATGTATCAATTTTCTCTTGTGTTTTTTTCTCAATTTTTAAAATTGATTTTTATACTCATTCTTGACCTCTTGTAAGAATTTTTTCTAGGCTGGAAACTAATTCTTCTTCTCAGAAGCTCTAGATCAATTTGAGTTAGTATCTTTGTCTTCTAGGTAACTTTCAATGGACACCCCTCCCCTTGTCATTGGTTTTCTTCATTTTCCTTGCATCTTGTTTTGGGGGAGGGGCTGGTTTACAGACATTTGCTGTTTAAATGCTTAGAGGCTTTGCTCACTAGGCTTAGTGACTCCAAGTGGGCCAGCCAGTAAGAGATGCTTATTGTTTTCTAAGGAATGTCTGTGACCTTGATAAGGGGCCCATAAACTAGGCCTGGTGGAGTAGGGGGTGGCAGGATTTGGGTGATCCTCAAACAATGTAGACTGGATCCTCAGGCTATATAGTTAATCTCCTTAATTCTCACTCAGCACTGGGGGGGTGATCTACTGCCCACACCTGAGCCTGAGCAGGTAGGTGATCAGTTCCTATATTTATTCGCCAAAGAGTCACTTTATTCCTGAGGAATGTAGGGGTAAGGAATTAAACTGGAAACACAGGTCTCTACTGAAAATATGAGATCTATGGCCCTGGTCTTCCAGATCCAACAAGCTGAAGGCATCAGTGTCTAGCCACTCTCTGGAGCTCTCTCCTCCACTATGCTGGAATTTTCCCTCTAGCCTTGTTGAAGCTTTCCCACCCATATCTCACATAGCAAAGCTTCCACAGCTATTCTAAGATTAGTTCCCTATCCTCTCCCTGACACTCCTGTACTGTCTCTTTCCTCTCTGCCTCCAGATCACCCACACTCTCCAGAGACAGAGCTTGTTTGTTGATATGCTCCTAGGTTCCTTTCTGGGTTTTGTGGATCTAAATTCTGTTAAGAGGCTTACTTCCTTTTAGTTCTGAGGGGAATCCAGGAGAGCTTAGAACATTGTCAGATTTCTCTCTGCTATCTTGGCTAGAAATCCCTCGGAATTACTTTTATTGGATTTTCTCCAATCAATATTGAGTTAGTTGTCTGAGCTAATATAACAAAAATGGCAATTCTATCTAAATTAAATTACTTATTCAGTACCATGTTGATCAGACTACCAAAAATTATTTTATAGATATAATCAATAGTAATAATATTCTCATGGAGGAACTAGTGGCTAAGAATATCAATGTAACTAATGTAAAAAGTGCAGAGGTAGGTGACCTAATTCTACTAGGTCTAAATTATAATGTAAAGTGGCAATCATCATACTTATCTGGTAAAGGAGATGATATAGAGTGGTGAGTGAGTGGAATAGATTAGGTACAAAAGAATAGTTGTAACTAGATATAGTTATTTACTGTTTGATAAACCCAAAGCCTCCTCCTTCTGGCATAAGAACAAACTATTTGACAATAATTCCTCAGTAATTTGGAAAAGAGTATGGCAGAAACTGAGATTAGACCAATATATCACACTTCATATCAAGATAAGATCAAATTGGATATAAGATTTAGAAATAAAATGAATATAATAAGCAAATTAGGAGAGTAAGGATAGTTCATCTTTTTGTTTAATGGGGACTGGAGGTGTACATGACAAGAGAGAGAAAGAACTTATGCAGTGCAAAATGGACAATTTTGATTGTTAAATTAAAATTGTTTTGCATTAAAAACAATGCAAGCAAAAATAAACATTAATTCAGTAACTTTGGAAGCAATATTCATAGCTATTGTTTTGGGTTAGGAAGTTATATCTAAAATATATAGATAATTGATACAAATTAATAAGGATACAATAAGTCTCTAATTGATAGTCAAAATTTTAACAAAAAAGGCAGTTTGAAGATGAATAAATTAAAGCTATCCTTAGTCATCTGAAACTGCTCAAAATTATTATTAGAAAAAATGAACATTAATACCTCTCTAAGTCACTATTTCATCTATATCTTATTGGTTTAAACTACAAAAATGAAAAAATGATCATTGATGTAAGAGATCTGGGAAAGCTGAGACACTAAACCATTGTTGGTGGAGTTGTGAAATGATCCAACAAATCTCTAGAACAGTTTAAAACTATTACCACTTTCTGGAGAAGAATATTGAACTATGCCCAAAGAACAATAAAAGTGTTCATACATTTCCACCCAGAAATTTCAATTCCAACACTATATCCAGGAAAAAAAAAATGTTAAAAATGTGAAAAGTTGTTGGGGGCGGGGGGAAGAGGCTTGGCGGTCGCTTAGAGGGGGAAACAATCACCTTATAAGGGAATGTTACAGAACTCGGCCCCTCATTGGGTAAGAGCTCATGGGAGGGAAGACAGAGGGGATAAAAGGGTCGGCTGAGAGGTGGGGGGGAGCGGGAATGTGATCACAGAAGAATAAAGACTGATTACCCACCTCAGGCGCTCTGTCTGGTTCTTCCCCCATCAAAGAGTGGGGGCCGGAGGTACCCCGAAGACTCATCACGCGTTGGACTGGTGAGTAAGAGGACGGACTAGCATTAAGAAGCCGGCGTTGTAAATAAAAACCCGGCAAAAAGTCTTACATGTTCCAAAGTATAAATGGCATCTCATTTTATAGCTAAAAAATTGGTAATTGAGGGGATACCCATTAATTGTGGAATGGCTAAAAATTTTATGCTACATGGATTCTATAGAACATTATTGTTCTATAAGAAGCAATAAATGGTCAGCCTAGAAAACCGTAGAATCACTTATGAGACCTGATACTGAGCAAAGGAATAGAGCCAAGAGAATAATTTATGCATCAACATTATTAGATGAACAATCATGATGGAAGCAACCCCTCTTAGTAGTCCAGAGAGCTAGGACAACCATTTTTTACATTTTGACTATATTATCCCCAAGCAGAAGAAGAAAAATAAAATAAAACAAAACAAAGGAAAAAGAAAACCCTATCGAATCTGATGAACATTTTATAAATATTATCTCTTATGTATTTCTTTCCCTTAATCCCAATTTCTCATGACAAAATTTACTAATTTTTACATATGTTTAACAAAATATATATGTAAAGCACTAATCTGCCTGTTCCCAGCTGAGGGGAAGCTGTTGGGAAGGAAAGATGGAGGGAAAGTTTGTAACTTGGTAATATGCATGTACAAATGGATGGAAAATAAATAAATTTAAAAAAAAAACATGACCTAAGTGTAAAAACAATGATCTACTTCTACCACTAAGATGTCTGTATCTCAAAATGATCATAAAAGGGGTGAAAAGATCCAGCTGTACAAAAATATTTATAATTGCTATTTTTATAATGATAAGTAATTGTAAATTGAGGGGCAGACCCATGAATTGGAGAAAATTTGAACAAGTTATGGTATAGAATGTGATGGAGTACTATTCTTCTGAAAGAAATCATGAGAGACTGGCCATCAGAAAAGCCTGGAAAGACTGGAATGGACTGATGCTGAGTCAATTGAAAAGAACCAGAAATATACTTTACACATTTACAGGAACATATTGTGATCATCACCGGCAATGGACTTGGCTACTCTGAGCTTTTCACTGATCACAGACAGTTCTAAAATATTTATGATGCAAAATGCCATAAAACTTTTTGGGGAACAACAATTATAGGGAAAAAAAAAACCTCTATCCTCAGTCTAGAGAAGTACATACTATTTTTATTTTTGACAATTTTTTTATATTCTTTCTTGTTTTTTTAATTTAGTTTTGGTTCTTCTTTCTCACCATAACTAATATTTAAACATAATAAATATAATTGAACATATATAAAATGTATCAGATTATTCACTTTCATGGAGAGAGGGAATGGAAGGTAGGGAAACAGAAAAATTTTGAACTAAAAAGTTGAGAAAAAGATGATTATTGAAACTATATTTTCATGTAATTGAAAATTAAAATGACATAACAAAAACAACATAACTCCTCTGCTAAAGGACTTCAGCTATAAAGATATCTACCAAAAATGTTTATTGGCTTACAGAAAGCTAAAATTTGGTACCTGTGAATATTTTCTTGTGGTTTCAATTAAATTTTCTAAATATTATAGGAAGATAATATATTCCACATTTGAATATTTATATTACCATAAAAAGAAATGTGTTCATTTATCAATTACCAAATTCAATTGATAGCTGATTGTGACATCAACTAGCTAAATTAAATATAATTCACATTTTTGACAAATATTTACCCTTATAATCAAGGTGTCAGTAGTTATGCATACATGTCAACAATGAAATAGAAATTTACTTATAGTATATTAATATTTTCTGGCATTTTTTGAATTGAGATTTTTCTTTATTTCATTTTATATCAGGCTCTCTTAGTTGGTATAGAAATTTTTCATCTGATGTAAAGTAAAATCTTATTAGAATTTTGCAATTTGGTTCCTTTCCTAATATTTATGTGGAAAATAAATAAGCTAAATCAAAATAAAAAATGAGTTAGGGCATTTTCCTAAGTATATGGTTGCTTTTTATTACTAAATCTGAAAAATATTGATATCCTATGATCTTTTATCTTTTGAGGGAAAGCACTTTTTTGGTAAATTTTCTTTAGGTCTATATATTTTAGAGAAATTAGCTATCTCAGAGAAATTTCTTTCAAAATTTATGTCTAGAATTAAATACCGTTAATTTTATTTCCCTCCAATCTATTCCTGATTCCTTTTTATTTTATTCTTTCTCTCCTTTAACCTCTGTCCGCAAAAGAGTTTTTCTTCTAACCTCTCTCCAATCTCTCTACCCTTCTATCACTTACCCTTTTCTCTTATCCCCTATCTCTTCTACTTTCTTGAAGGGTAAGACTTATTTTTCTAGCAAATTGAGTATTTATTTTGTTTGCATTTAGAATTTATTTATTTATTTTCATTGGTCTGAACAGGCATATTTTTTAAGTTACAAACTTAACCCTGCCTCACCTCAGCAGCAAACAATCAGGTTAACATTGTACAAACATATTTTGATAAACATATTTACAGATTAGTAATTTTTTGGTATGACCAAATAGGGTTGAGTGAAAGAGATACAAAAGAGTTGATTTTTCATAAGTATTCATCAGATTCTGAAGAATTGGTGTGTGTGTGTGTGTGTGTGTGTGTGTGTGTGTGTGTGTGTGTGTGTGTGTTTTGTTTGGTTTGGTTTTCATCCTCTGGACAGGGAGAATAGAGTCTTTAATCAGTCTATTATAGTTGTTCTAGCACAATGGAGTGTTGAGAGGAGCTGCTTCCATCAAGATTTTTCATCATCTCACACTGAAGTTGTTGATTTGGACATTGTTCTCTTGATTCTATTCCCTTCAATCAGGATCAGATCCTGTAGGTCTATCCTAGCTTCTCTAGAGTCTGACCATTTATGGTCTCATAGAACAATAATATTCCAAACTATTCATGTACCATGCCTTGTTTAGTCATTCCCCATTTGATGGGCATCCCCTCAATTTCCAATTCTTTAACACTACAAAAAGAGCTGCTAGGAATATTTTTGAACATATAGGACTTTTGCCCTTTTCTTTAATGTCTTCTAGATTCAGACCTAGAATTGGAATTGCTGGGTTGAGGGGTATGAGCAGTTTTATTGCTCTTTGATCATAGTTGCGTATTGCTCTCCAGAAAGGTTGGATCTATTCATAAATCCACCAACAATGCATCAATGTCCCAATCCTCCCACAATCTCCCCAACATTGATCATTTTACATATTTCTCAACTTGTCCAATCTTATAAGTGTGAAATGATATCTCATTGTTGTTTTAACTTACATTTTTCTTATCAATAATGATTTGGAGCATTTTTCATATGATTATATATAGCTTTAATTTCTTCACTTGAGAGCTATCTGTTCATATAATTTGACCACACAGATATCAATTTAAGAATGAGTTGATTCCTTACAAATTTGATGTAATGTTCTATATATTTTAGAAATGAGGGGTGGCTAGGTGGTACAGTGGATAGGCCACCGGCCCTGGAGTCAGGAGTACCTGACTTCAAATCTGGCCTCAGACACTTAATAATTACCTAGCTGTGTGGCCTTGGGCAAGTCACTTAACCTCATTGCCTTGCCAAAAGAACTTTAAAAAAAAGAAGAAATGAGACCTTTATCTGAACTCCTACTTGTGAAGATTGTTGCCAAGCTTTCTATTTTCTTTCTAATTTTGCCAGCATTGGTTTTATTAGTGCCAAAACTTTTTTTTTAAATTCACATAGTCAAAATCATTAATCTAGCAGTTTATAATGTGTGCTAATTCTTGTTTGGTCATAATTTTATCCCCTTCCCATAAATATGATATATAATTTCTTGCTCAATTAATTTATCTGTGCTTTCACTCTTTATGTCTAAATCCTGTACCCATTTTGACCTTATGTTGGTATGGGATTTGACCTGTGTATCTATGCATAGTTTCTGCCATACTATGTTCAAATTTTCCCAAAATTTTCCCCAAAATTTTTGTTAAATAGTGATTTCTTATCCAAGAAGCTGATGTCTTTGGATTTGTCAAATTAGTGATTGCTGTAGTCATTTATTGTGACTTCTTTTCAGCATATCCTAATCCACTGATACATTACTCTATCTCTTAACCAGTGCCAGACAGTTTTGATGACTGTTGCTTTATAGTATAGTTTTATGTCTGGTAGAGCTGGGCCACCTTCCTTTACATTTTTTTCATCAGATCCCTTGCTATTCCTTCCCTTTTCTTGCTCCAGATGAATGTTATTATTACTTTTTCTAGCTTGGGAAAGCTAGCTTTGGTACTTTGATTGGTAAGGTAAGTAAGTAACTTAATTTGAGTAGAATTGCCATTTTTATTATATTAGCTCAACATGACCATATACATTTGACATTTTCCCAATTAGTTAGATCTCACTTTATTTGGGTGAGAAGTGCTTTTATTTTAAAGCACAATTCAAGTTTTATTAATCAATAGAATGAAATGATATGAGTATTTTTTAAAACAAGCCACCCCTCCACCTCAGCTTTTATGGGAAAAATGTTCTGTATACTTTTAAACTATTAAAACCCATATAAATTTGAGCTATGCTATTTCTATTATTGTTGTTGTTTATTATGTTTATAAAACCAAGCAGAGCAGAGTTCTCTGCATGGGTTTTGGACAAAGGGGAATCTGCTGCCACCCTGGGTATGGTGTAATGGAGTAAGCTTCTGTAAATGAATACTTTGCATATCATTTGCAATGCCTCTGGGATGTTTCCCAGAAATTTCTCCAATATTCCTTGTCCCATTCCTCCAGCAGTTTTAGAACTTTTTAATTCAGTATCAGTATAGAGCAAGGACTTTTTCAGTCAGGCTGTACCAAAACCCCACTCCCCTTTCTCATACCCAACTACTCCCTGTCAGTTCAACTGAAGGACAACTAATAACCACCAGAAAGGGGAACATCCGAATTCCACTGTATTACATAGTCAGTTATCTTACAAGATAGCCCAATGATGTAGCCAATTATTCTGATTTAATCAATGGAGAAGCTTGATGCTGTTGAGAGTCGGCGGAAAAGCAGACTTGATCCCAGGAAAAGCTGACCCTGCATGCTCAGATATCTCCAACAATGAATCCAAGACTTGAACACTGGGGAATAGGGAGGGAGACCTGCCAACAACCCACAGTTGTTGACTGCCATGAGATCTCCAACCAAGAGGAAAGGGTAGGTCAGCATGCTCACTGCAATCCCCATTACAAACTTGGTGTAACTCCGAACTGCCAATGCCTGGCTGAAACTGTCATCCACCAGGTAGCCATTGATGAAGTGAGCCAGGAGGTTACAGCTCCACAAAAAGACCACATCTCCCAGGAGGTGAGGGATCAAGCCCACAAAGAACCCTAGTAGCCCTTCTTCTCTGAAAATCTTCCCAATGGAGCTCAGTACACCGCATGCAGGGGGTGTGAGAGCACCCTAGACACACACTGCATCACCATCTCATGGGAAGTTTCTTTTACCACCTTCCTCAGTGATGTCTTCACATCATCCTTACTGGATACATGTTCTAACTCCTCCAAAGGGAAGACCTTTTTCACGCTGCCCCGGGACAGAGTGGAGACAGCACTAGACATCAGCCTCGGACTCAGGCCTCGGAACAGTCCCCTCTTCCCATCCACTTGTACAATGTGTTTGGCTGGATGAGCAGCTTCAAGTAGAAGAGCGGGCGGCTCAGAGCCGTCACGCCGGCGCCCAGGGACAGGAACAGGGCCTCGGTGGCCGCGGAGCCCTCCCCGGCTCCCAGGGCCGCCGCGGCCGCCGCCTCCACGCCCTGGGACAAGGACTGCGGGGGCCGCCAGCCCCAGCTCGAGAAGTGCTTTTAAAATTGTGTTCATTCAGTTTCTGAGTTTGTCTTGGGATGCAGATTCCAAAGAATTTACTGTTGTCTATAGCTATTTTAAATATAATTTCTCTTTCTATCTCTTGGTTTTGGACTTTGTTGTTTGTATATAGAAATGCTGATGATGTAATATGGGTTTATATTTATCCTGCTGTTTTGCTGAATTTGTTATTTTGTTTCAATGACTTTTTAAGATGATTTTCTTGGCCTCTCTAGATATATCATCATAACATCTTCAAAGAATGAAAGATTTGCTTTCTCATTGCCACTTTTCTTCTCTTAATGCTACTGCTAGCATTTCTAATAGTATCTTGAATATTAATAGTGATAATGGGCATCCTTGTTTTACCCCAGATTTTATTGGAAATGGTCCAAGTTTGTTCCCACTACATATAATATTTTTGATGGTTTTAGATAAATACTGTTTATTATATTAAGGAAATTCCATTTATTTCTAAACTTTCTAGTGCTTATTTATTTATTTATTATTTTAAGGCAATGGAGTTTGAATGACTTGCCAAATGTCACACAGCTAGGCAATTATTAAGTGCCTGAGGCTAGATTTAAACTCAGGTTCTCTTGACTCCATGGTCAGTACTCTGTCCTCTGTGCCACCTACCTGCCCCCAACTTTCTAGTGTTTTTAATAGAAATGGGTGTTGAATTTCATCAAATGCTTTTTCAGCGTGAGTTGAGATAATCCTATGATTTCTGCTGGTTTTGCTATTGATGTGTTTAATAATATTGAGTGTTTTCCTAATGTTGAACCATTCCTTCCTACCTGGTATAAATTCCACCTGATCATTCTATATTGCCCTAGTAATAATTTGCTTTAGACTCATTGCTAAAATTTTATTTAAAATTTTATTTATTAATTTTCATTAAGAAGATTGGTCTATAAATTTCTTTGTTTTGTTCTTCCTGGTTTAGGTATCAATACCATGTTGGTGTCACGAAAGGAGTTTGGCAGAACTGCTTCCTCTCTAACGTTTTTAAATATTTTATGTAAAATAGAAATTAATTTTTCCTTAAATGTTTGGTAGAATTTACTTCTGAACTTGGAGATTTTCTTTTATTGATGTTTTCCTCAATTTTCTTTTCTGAAATGGCATGAAGTTATTTCCTCTTGTGTTAATCTGTGCAGTTTTAATTTCTTTAATATTCCTTCTTTTCACTCAGCCTATCTAATTTGTTGGCATAGAGTTCAACAAAGTAGCTCATAATTATCTCTTTAATTTCCTTCTCATTGGTGTTATTTCACCCTTTTCATATTTGATCATGGTAATTTAGTTACTTTATTTCTTTTTAAATCAGATCTACAAAGATTTGTATATTTTATTGAATTTTTCATAAAACGAACACTTACTTATAAGATCAATGGTTTTTTTGTTTTCAATTTTGTTGATCTCTCCCTTGATTTTCAGAATTTCTAATTTGGAATTTAATTAGGGATCTTTAATTAATTCTTTCCCCAATTTTTTTTTAGTTGCATGCCCAATTTGTTGATCTCTTATTTCTCTATGTTATATATTTAGGCATTTAGATATATAAATTTTCCCTTCAAATTTGACCTGACTGTATCCCATAAAATTTAGAATTATGTCTTTTTCTAGTCATATTGACCAATTTGAGAGGTATGAAGTGGTACCTCAGAAACATTTTAATTTGCATTTCTGTAATCAATAATAATTTAGAGCAATTTTTAAAGGATTATTGGTAGCTTTGATTTCATTATCTGAGACTGACCTTTCTATATCATTTGTCACCTTTCTATATCATTTGTCAATTTTCAATTGTCAAGGAATGACTTGGCTTTTTTGTTCATTCATTTGTTTGTTTGTTTGCTTGTGTGTTTTTAAATAAATTTGACCCAATTTTCTTATTTGCAATATTTTAGCAATGAATTCTTTGTCAGAAACATAAGTTCTAAAAATTCTTTCCCAAATTACCGCTTGCTTGCAGTGGTTTTGTGTGTTCAAAATCTTTTTAATTTACCAAACATTTTTTGCAATGCTTGAGTTTTACAATTTTTGTCTCTCCCTCTCTACCCTTCTTCCTTCCCCAGACAGAAAACAATCTGATATACGCTCTATAATTTTAACCATGATAAACAGATCAAAATCAAATGTTTTGTGAGGGAAGAATCAGATATAAAAGAGAAAATGAAGATATTAGAGAAAACAAAGTAAAATTATACATAAGACAATTTTAAAACTTTTTGATACAATGTAATAAATGTAATAAACATTATCCAGACTGTTTTTTGTAATAATCTCTATCTCTTCTTTTGTTTTAAACTGCTCCTCTTTCCAAAGATCTCACAGATAAACTATCCCTTGTTCTCTTAATTGGCTTATAAATATTATCTTTTATGTCTAAATTCTGCAACTATTTTTACTTTATCTTGTTATAGGGTATGATATGTTGTTCTATTCCTGGTTTCTGTAATACTATCTTCTACTTTTCCTGGCAATTTTCATTAGAGTGAGGTTTTATCCCAGAAGCTGGATATCTTTGGCTATATCAAACAGTAGATTTCTCTAGCCATTTACTGCAGTGTCTTTTTACCTAATCTATCCCTTTGATCCACCAGGCTATTTCTTAACTAGTACCAGTTTTGATGACTGGTGTTTTATAATATAATTTTCAGATCTGGTTTTGCTAGACTGCCTACCTTTGCATTTTTTTCAATAAATCCCTTGAAATTCTAGACATTTTATTCCTTCATATGAATTTAGTTAGTTTTTTCTTATTCACTGAAGTAATTTTTTGGAAATTTTGATTGTTATGACACCAAATAATTAATTTAATTTAGGCATTATTGTAATTTTTGCTATATTAGTTCGACCTACCCATGAGTAATTGATATTTGCCCAGTTATTTTGATTTGTTTTTATTTATGAGTGAAATGTTTTATAGTTGTTTTCATAGGGTTACTGAGTCAGGTAGACAAAAAAGTATTTCATGCTGTTTGAAGTTATTTTCTGTATCTCTGTTGTTGTATCTTTGTTGGTAATACATAGAAATACCAAGGATTTATATAATTATTTCATATCCTGCAACTTTGCTAAAAATGCTAATTGTTTCAGTAGCTTTTTAAAGAAAATTTTCTAATCTTTTCTTGGTATATTACCAAATCTTCTGCAAAGAGTAAGGGTTCTGTTTTTTCATTGCCAATTATGATTCCTTCAATTTCTTTTTCCTCTCTTATTGCTAAACCTAATATTACTTATACATAATTGAATTAAAGTAATGATGACAGGCATCCTTGTTTTATCCTTGATCTAATTGAAAATGTTAGATTTATCCCAATCACATTTAATTATTATTCATAATTATAGATAGATACTGTTTATAATTTTAAGGAACATTCCATTTATTTTAATGTGTTTTTTTGGTTTTTGCAAGGCAAATTGGTTTAAGTGGCTTGCCCAAGGCCACACAGCTAGTCCAATGTGTTCTAAGCATCTGTTGAGATAACCATGTGGTTTCCATTAGGATTGTAATTGATAGGGTCAATTATGCCTATAGTTTTCCTAAAGTTGAACTAACCCTGCATTCCTGTTATAAAGACTGCTTAAAAAGCCACCTTCCTCAATGTGCTTCCACCCTTCCTTTGCTTTCTCTTTTCCCTTTTCTTCTTCTTCCTTCTCTCCTTTAGTCCATTCTTCCTTCACTTCCTCCTTTGTCCTCATAAAATTTAATAGGTAAGATAAATTTCCAAACTCATTTGACTTTATGACTCTTTGAGTCAAATCTGATAACAGGAAGATTCAGGTGATTCTCACCTCCTCCTTTTTTACTCTCTGTTACAATCATTCCTTTGTACCACTTCATGTTTTAAAATTTTGCTGTTCCTCCTGCCTCTTCCTCCCATCTCTTTACTACCCTCCCCTTTACAATGAAAGTTGTTTAAATATCATTCCATCAAAATAATGGATTACTATTCAAGTCATACCGTATATTCAGTCTAAGTATATTTTTCTTTTATAATTACAGAACTCAAGAGTTATGAGAATCTTACTCCTCTCCAGAAATGTAACCTGCTTAATCTTATTGAATAGCTGTCTTTTTCATTTCCCCTGCTTACTTTTTCATATATATCATGAATTTCCTCTTTGAAGATCAAATTTTCTGTTTAGTTCTGGTTTTTTATCAGGAAAGTTTTAAAGTCACCTATTTATTTAAAGATTCATTTTTCCCCCCTCAGAAAGAAGATTTACTTTTGCAGTATAGCTCTCCCTAATATCATATTCTTGCACCTTCAGTCCTTTAATGTTAATGCAGCCTGATCCTGAGTAATCTAACTGTGCCTCCTTGGTATTTGATTTTTTTTTCTTTCTTTCTGCTTCAAGAATTTTCTTCTCAATCTGATCATTATTGCATTTGGTCACAATATTCTTTGGTATTTTCATTTTAGAATCCTTTAAGAAGTTAATCCATGGATTCTTTTAATGAGTCTTTTACCCTTTGTTTCTAGAATATAAAGACAATTCTTCTTAAGTACCCTATTTTCCTAAGTATAAAATGATACCATGTATAAGATATATTTTAATTTTGGGGCCCCAAATTTAAAAAAAATATATAAAAATTATTGAACTCTAAATTTATTCATCATACAAGTCATACAACTCCTCATCATTGTCAAAGCTCCCATCCATTAGCTTGTTCTCACATGTGTTTGAAGATGAATCATTCTTAGGAGAGGCTCTGACTGCTATCCTGCCTGTGCTATGGTCTGTGGTTGACCACAAGCACTCCTTGGGCAAGTCTGATATATGTATGCATGCTTTTGTCCATTGTTTTTCATGAACCTGAAGCACCAATTGAGTCCTCCTGTGAAATCAGTAATTTCTTTTTCATCAGTAATTCTTCTTGCCTTATGCTGAACAATCATTGTGGACCCAGGAATTCTAATTGTCCTTTGCTCTACAATCCATATCTTCAATTCCCTCTCTACATCAGGCCATTTAACTGCCTTGCCTTTCATGGCCTTCTTTCATGGTGCTTTCAGTATGGTTTCTTCTTCCTGTATCTAATCTAGGCTTATTTTCTTAGTTGGAGGAGGAACAAACATATTCAACAGCATGATTTCCATTCAGTTTTGCAAACTGGATCTCTTTTAACTTGAATTCAGCACTGTACAAAAATTTTTTCTGAGGCATTTCTGGGCAGAATATGGAAAAATATAAACTAATATACCAGTAATAAATGTGAAACAATGTACTCATAAACAACAAATGTGCAAAAGTGAGAAATACAAATAAAAAAATTACAACCACTGTATATGATGCTCGCAGTTTTTAGACCCCAAATTTTTCAAAAATGGGTGCATCTCATACATGGATAAATATGGCATAGCATGAAGAATGGAGTCCAGATTCTTTTTTCTTCTTGATAAAGGTCTTCATGTAGATCTATGATTCTTAAATATATTTTACAGATTAGTTGTTTTAACACTGAGATATTTTATATTTTCTTCTATTTTTTAAATAAATTCTTGATGTCTTATATAGTTATCATCTTCCACTCAACCCAATCTATTTTTCAGAGCTGTTTTCTCCATTTAGTTTTTGCATTTCCTTTTCCATTTGTTTAATTCTATTTTTAAAGGGGTTGTTATCTTTGTCATATGCCCCATTGCCTTGCAAAAAAAAAAAAAGAATCTTAAAAAAGGCCACACAGATAGGTAATTATTAAGTGTCTGAGGTCACACTTGAACTCAGATACTCCTGACTCCAGGGCCAGTGCTCTATCCACTGAGCCACCTAGCTGCACCCATTTATTTTTAATACTATATTTTATTCACATGGGTTCTGGACCAAGCTTTCCCTGCTCTATGTCTCAAAAAAATCATTCTGGTTTCTTAAGCTAAAAGAATGCCTCACTCTTGCATTTTTGTTGATTGCCAATCCAGAATTTGATTTGAGGAATTATTTTAATTATTTGGTAGTGTTTGTTGGGAGAGCTTCGACGGCTTCTCTCTCCACTCTGATGTTTTATTCACAGAAGCCTTGCCTTGAATCATTATGAAATATAGCGAGTCAGTTGAAGTGTTTCTTATAGGAAACTTTGTGAGGTTAAGATAAACTTAGGAGTAGATTTTGAAGTCCCCTGGTGGGATGTATCTTGATAATAATATTGATATTAGTATCTGGATTTATCTTTCTTCCTCTTGCAACAAATGTTTTGCAAAATAAATATTGTAATATTTTAAATGGAAAGGAGTTCTTGCCAAACAGCATGACAAATATATCAGTGAGTGAATAGAAATGATAGGCACAAGCTGGCAAAGACATTTTATTAGATCTTTACTTTTGGTCCTGGCTATCTTCATTTACTACAGATACTATAATTTGCCCTCATACAAAGGATAAAAAATGAAAGGACATGGGACAATACACAAGCCTGAGTGTCCAGCAGGGGCATGATAATACTACACTTTGCTGTGTAAAGTACCTCACAGAAATTTATTTTTAAAATATTTATTCATTAATCTTCTTGTACTCTATCTGACACTTCTTCTAATGTGATCAATAACCATTAAATCTAGTGATCCTCTCAGTCATTTTGGGGAAATTGAAACTAGAAACCTTCTGTTATGGGGGAGAACACATCAAAGAAATAAAGCAAATAGTCTTTTTGTCTCTGACAATGCTTGAGAGAAGCATGTAGAAATAAGAGCATTACGTTTGAAATTTCAAGTATAATGCAAATAAAATGGCTAAAGACAACTAAAAATCAATATATAGAAACATACATATGCCAGCTAATCAAGTTTTCCAATAAATTAAAACTGGGACTAAAAATCTCAATATAAAAATAATTATTTTTTAGGCTTTTGCTAGGCAATGTAGTTAAGTGGCTTGCCCAAAGCCACACAACTAGGAAATTATTAAGTGTTTGAGGCTGGATTTGAACTCAGGTACTCCTGTTACAGGGCCGGTGCTCTATCCACTGCACCATCTAGCTGTCCTCAAAATAATTATTAATTGATCAATCAATGTGCTAAACAAAAAAAATGATTAATGATGATTCTCTTTGCTAGAAAGGAAGATAAATGCAAATCCATGTCACTCATCTCTTTAAAAAAAATTTCTTTAAGTGATCCACAGTGATAACTCAGGTATGTGTCTGGGCATTTACTTGAGAGCCAGGTTGAAGGAGAAGTCCAATGAACACTTAGATGTCAAGGTCATGAAACAATCTCTCTTAACTTTATTGTTGAATACCAGACTTCTATAACAAAACTTATCACAGACATGACAAGTCAGACAAAATCCAGCTGCATAATTCCCTGGTTAAATTTACGACATTTATCCTTCAAAGTCTGTCGACTTCCTTATCAGAAAGTTCTCACACACCTCTAGCTCTACAGACATTTATGTCAGGGTTCATTGCTGAGCCAACCAAGACATTAGTAAGCAAGAATACATACTTATCCTTGGTTACTTTAGTTCCAGAGACATCTGTGTCCTCACTCCTATGGAAACTGGAACTCAACACCACAAGAATACAAAATTGAATTCTCAAGAGTGGTTTTGTTCTTCTATTACTCTGACTCAATTATTTTAAGGTAATTTCTTCAATGAAAATCTTAATTTCATTGATAACTGAATTTTGTGCTTTATAGAAATATATTAAAACAAAATTATTAGAAATGACATAAATATGCATATTTTCTTATAAATTATATGCATGACAAGTTGCTGAGAGACATAAGTCTTTTTGTGGTTCAAAAACAGATGCATGGATAAAATGCATCATTGATGCTTTTTAGTAAAAGTTTGTTCTATTATGAACATTTTAATAACATGAACAGAGTTGCAGAGACTTCTGAGAAACTTAAAATCACTGAATATGTTCTGTTCAATAATATATCAAATAAGTTATACAAAATTCTAGTTATGGATACTACTGTTTTTTCAGTAGTTTTGGGTTCTTAGAAATCTTTCCTGGATTGAAAAAAAAGCTTTAGGTGGAGGGATTGAAGGGAGGGGGGGAGAGAGAGACAGAGACAGAGACAGAGAGAGAGAGAGAGAGAGAAAGAGAGAGAGAATATGTGCATAAGTATATATATATATATATATATATATATATACTTATGCATATATATATATATATACATATACACATCTTTGTGTATGGTTGTGTATATTTATATATGTTTATATAATATACTGAGTGTCATTTCCATTTTATCTTTTGGAATATCTATCACAATGTCAGGAAACTCCCTTTATCCTGGTTTTCTTCCATTTATAATAATTCTATTGCTTTAAATTTATTAACTTGGATTTTCTTTGGGAACATGACATTTCTAAAATCACTCCCATGAGACCAAAATGGGAAGTCAGCATACTTGTTGCTCCCCACTGTTATTTCCAGAACCTTTCTTTGTTTTCATCACTAAATATCTCTTTCTTTCTATTTTATAGAGTAATTTTTAAGAATAGTTAGCATTGATTATATACTTCTAAATAAATATCATTGCATCCATTCTGTTACTCCTCAATAGCATCTATTTTATTCTCTCTCTCCTTTCACCAGGTCCCTCCTCAGAAGTGAGTCTGCCTCTGCTCTCCAACTATCTTCCTTCTCTTTGATACCTACTAGCCCTTCCCCTCTCCTTACCCACCTTCTCCCATCTCTTTTCTCTCTTTTTTCCTCTAAGGAAAGAAAGATTTCTATGCCCTATTGAGTGTATGTGTTGCTTCCTCTTTGAGTCATAATTTATGAGAATGAAGTTTAACCAATTGCCCTTCATCTTCCCCTATTCTACTCTATTGCATAACCTTTATCTTGACTGTTTTACATGAAATATCTTAGGCCATTCTACGTCTCCTTTCCCTTTCTCCTAGTAATTCCTCTTCCACTAATTAACTCCTTCTTTATTGTATATTACACCATTATATTCAGTTCCCTCCTGTACCATATATATGTATATATACATATATATGTATATATACATATATATAGGCTCCTTTTAACTGCTCTTATAAATGAGAAAGTTAATATGAACTGCAGTAATACACACAGTTCAACATTATTAAATCCCTTATAATTGGCCCTTCCTATCTACCCTCTCTATGCTTCACTTGAGGTTATCGTACTTCCAAAGCTTTTGGGGATTTTTGATACACCCTCTCCCCACCAGGTACCTTAATGACTTCAGTGTCTTCTGAGAGTCTCTGATTGTTCTCTTGGTCTGTACTCTGGTTTGTGCATGACCATAGGCATTCTCCTCTCTCCTGGAACTTTTAGGAGGGTCCTTGCTCCTCTATGGTGGTATGGGGGGCCCAGACTAAGCCTTGGATCTGAGCACAAGCAAAGCGGCTGAGTCCTGCTGCAAGGATAGCAGAGACATATGCATTCTCTTCTTAACACCTTGCTATCTGTGGGCTGAGAACTCCAGAAGCAGCTGTTGATGGACTTTGTAAGTTCTTTTGTAAGGCTGTCCTGAGGCCTCAGGCCTGTCATGGCCTGGGTTTTTGTATTTACTCTCATGAGGCAGAATTCTTCCATTAACCCTCCAAGTTGTCCCCAGAGAACCCTGGGCCAAGAGATCTGGAAACCACTCCCAATAGACCCAGGTGCCCCCAGGGACCTAGACACCCTGTGGGCTATTCCTGTAAGGTGGGAGCTGGTTTGCTCCAAGTTGGGATGGCTGTGATCCAGACTGTCCTTTGATTATTTCCAACCCAGCTCCTGGTGGCATCTACATTTCCTGAGGATTTAGCAAGTTGTTTGGGCCGGAAAATTGTTTCACTCAGTCTCTTTTAGGGTTCTTCCCCTCTAGATTTTGGTAAGAATCATAATTTTAAGTCTTTTGGAGTTTTTTTTGAGAATAACTTGTGGAAATTCCTGCCTTCATGCCACCAGCTTGGCCCTGCCTCTTAGATGAAATCATTAGTTATTTCTAGGAACTCTTTGACCAAGTTATTCTTTAAAATTCAGTTATTTAGTTTCCAAAACATTTTAGGTCTATCTCTCCATGGTCTTATATTATACACACATTTTAATGGCATCATGATGTGAAAAGGATGCATTTAATATTTCTGACCTTCTGCATTTGATTGTTGGGTTTTTAATGCCCTGATACTTGATCAGTTTTTGTGTATGTGCTAGGTCATAAAGGGAAAAAAAAGTACATTCCTTTCTATCACCATTCAATTTTCTTCAGAGGTCTATCATATCTTATGTTTCTTGCATTCTGTTCACTTCCTTAGTGTGCTTCATGTGTATTTAATTTTCAGGTGAGATTATATCTAATCCTGAGAAAGAAGTTTAGATCCATCCACCAGTTTAATTTCACTTTCTACTTCACTTAACTCATTTGACTTTTTCTCTAAGAATATGGTTGTTATACTACTTGGTCCATATATTTTTATTACTGAAATTACTTCAGTGTCTATGGTACCTTTTAGGAAGATGTTGCTTTTTTCCCTTATTGCTTTTAATGAGATATATTTTTGAAATTGTTTTGTCTGAGATAAGAATAACTACCTCTGCTTTTCTCATGGCAGCAATAGCAAAATATCTGCTGCTCCAGTTTTGTACTTTTACTCTGTTTTTTGTATCTCTAATTCAAATGTGTTTCTTGCAAGCAGTACACTGTAGGATTTTGGATATTAATACACTCTGCTATGTACTTTCATTTTATGGGAGAGTTCATCACATTTAAATTCATTAGCTGTTATAACCACTGTTTATTACCCTCCATAATATGTCCCTTGCATTGATATTTTCCTCCTTTCATCCTAACTCTTCCCATCAGTGTTTTCTTCCCCTTCAATCAACCACCTTCCCTTTTCTTCCCCTTTTCCTTTTTCCTCTCTTCCTTCACTCACTTGTATAATTCCCTCCTTCCCCTACTTTCTTCTTCTAATACTACAAGGGTAAGATAAATATCTAAACCTAACTAAGGGAATGTGTTTTTCCCTCTTTAAGCCAAATTCATTGAGAGTAAGATTCAAGCAGTTCTCAACACTTCTCTACTTCCCCTCTGCTGCAATATATCCCTTGTTCCTCTTCATATAATGTCATTTGCCCCCTTCTGCCTCAGAATTGCTCCTGTCTTATTAACCTCCTTTTTATGGCAAGGCTATTGCGGGATGGAGAGTTAAGTCACTTGCCCAAGGTCACACAGCTACATAATTAATTAGTGTCTGAGACTGGATTTGAACTCAGGTTCTTCTGACTCAAGGGCTGTTGTTTTATCCACTATGCCACATAACTGCCCCAATTAATGATCCTTTATAAAGTTTAATTTTTTCAAAAAACTTTCCATCAAGTTCAACTTAGGTCCATACCCTCTAAGTATACATTCTCAAAAAGCATTTCAGTTCTCAAAAGTCAGGAGAATCTGCCTCCTAGCTAGAGATCTAACTTTTAGTCTTATTGGATCACCATCTTTTTCTTTTCCTTTGTTTACCTATTCATGCATATCTTGAGTTTTCTTTTTGAAGATCAAATTTTATATTCATCTCTGGTCTTTTTGGAAATTTGGAAGTCATACATTTCATTGGATGTCTATCGTTTCCCCTAAAAGATCATGCTCAGCTTTGCTGGATAGATGATTCTTGGTTTTGATCAAAACTCACTTGCCTTCCAAAATTTCATATTCTAGGTCCTTTGAACCTTTAATTTGGCCCTGTGTAACCCTGAGTGTATTGCCAAGATATTTGAATTCCTACTTTTTGTTTGATTTTATAATTTTCTCACTGATCAGATAATTCTCAAGTTTGGCTACAATATTCTTTATCAATTTTCATTTTTG
The DNA here is from genome assembly GCF_037893015.1 of Macrotis lagotis. Taxonomy (NCBI): domain Eukaryota; kingdom Metazoa; phylum Chordata; class Mammalia; order Peramelemorphia; family Peramelidae; genus Macrotis; species Macrotis lagotis. The sequence goes on from NC_133666.1 coordinate 488,491,247, forward strand.
AATCTTTTTCAGGAGGTGATTGTTGCATTACTTAGTTATTCTTTTACTCTTTATTTTCAGGTTATCAGGTTGTTCTCATCAAAACCTGAACAAATTCCATTCATGCTCTTTTTTTGATCATGGTTTTCAGATAATCGAATGATTCTTGAATTCTCTCCTGGATCTATTTTCCAAGATCAGTTGCCTTATTAATGTGGTAGTTTTCATTTTCTTCTATATTTTTTTTTATTTTTGTTCAATAGATTCTTGGCATTTCATAGAATCAACAATATCCATTAGTCATGACACTTTTTTTAATGAGAAAATTTCTTCGGTTAACTTTTACATCTCTTATTCCATTTGATCCATTCTCTATTTAAAAGAGTGGTCATCTTTTGCCATTTGCCCATTTGCATTTTTAAAATAATTATTTTCTTTTAGCATTTGCTCAAGTGTATTCTTAAAGGATATATTTTGTACTGTTCCATTTTGTTTCATGATGTTATTTCCTTTTGTGTTTCTTTTCTTAAACTTTCCATTTGATTTTTATTAGATTTTTTTTGCAAGGCAAATGGGGTTAAGTGGCTTTCCCAAGGCCACACAGATAAGTAATTATTAAGAGTCTGAGGCCGGATTTGAACTCAAGTACTCCTGACTCCAGGACCAGTGCTCTATCCACTGCACCACCTAGCTGCCCCTCCATTTGATTTTTAAAATAATTTCTGAGCTAATTTAAAAAATCTTTCTAGACTGGGGAACAAATCACATTCTCCAATCCCCCTTTTCCCTGACCAAAATCTCACTTTTTTTGCCCCACTCAATGCTTCTTTTCTGAGCTTGGCTTTTGCAGATCCTTGTCTCCAAGATAATGAAACCTGCTTTTCTCCTATCTTTCTTATTCATTTTGAGACTTACTGGGGGAGGGTTTTGTTCATAGACCTACAATGTTGAGAAACCTAGACACTTGCTTCCTGGACTGGAACCCTCAATATTAGGGAGCTGCTCATTGGACTGACCAGTAAGGAATGCTTGATACTCCTTTTCTGAATTGTCTGTGCTGGGAATATCAACAGCTTACTCCCTGAGTCTTTGAAATAGGTGGAATTGCCTGGAGATATCTCTGGGCTGTAATCACTGACATCCCAATCACTGGGCTAGGCAGTCTGGGCTAGAAATGCCAGACTATCTCTCTGTATCTTCAGTGCTGGGGAATTCTGCCACCCATTCCCTCAATTACTTGGAGGGATGGTATCACTTGGGGCTGTCTCTGGGCTCTCTGTTCTGGGGAACACTAGGTCGTACCTCTAGGAATGTCCATGGGCTCTGAGTTGTGAAAGCCAGAGTTTGCACTCTGTGTTGGGCCATCCTGACCAGCCATGCAAGATGAATGGGAGTCTTAGGCATCTATGCTGAACCTCTTCCAACCCATCCATCCAAAGCCTATATTGCAAAAGATTGTGTTTTCATTGCTGAGGATCTCAAGTTAGATCTCTCCTTGTTGTGCTACCTGTGAGTTGGGTTTCTGCCCATGTTCCCCCATGATAGACCTTTTTGAAAAATGTTCCACTCTGTTATTTTATGGGTTTTGTCACTCCAAAATCTGTTAAGGGATATGATTATGTTGTTTTTGAAGGAAACACAAGAAACTTTAAGAACATTCCTGCTTTCTCTGCATCATCTTGGTAGGAAGTGCTAGTATTATAACATGTTTAGAGTACACTAGAAAAACAACTAAAATTACTTGAATTAACAATTTTAACAAGGTACAAGGGTATAAAATAAAACCAAATAAATCTTAATTATTTGTATATATTGCTAATAAAACCTGATCAAGAGAAAGAGAAATTCCATTGAAAACAGCTATAGACAAAGTAAAATGCTTGAGAATTTGCCTCCCAAAACAAACCCAGTAATGATTGGAACAGAATTGCGAAATGCTTTTCATGCCATTTTTAAACAACTGGACCATTTTCAATTGCTTATGGATAGGTGAAGTTAAAATAATAAAAAATGACAGTACAACCCAACATTATTCAGTGCCATAACAAAAAACCAACCAAACAAAAAAAAAACTATAATAAAATGATTTTACAAAGCTAAAAAATTAGCAAAAAAATGCGCATTGAATAACAAAAGGTCAAGAATATCAAGGAAATTAATGAAAAAAATGCAAAAGAACTATATTATAATGTGGAAGTTATCAAAACTCTCTTGCATTGTCTAAGAAATCAAGGGGTACATCGGTGGAATATATTAGGACCAAAAGAAAAAATAGTAATTTAGTATAACAAAGAGTATAACTATTTGATAACTCAAAAGATTCTAGTTTCTGGGATAAGAACGTATTGTTTGACAAAAATTGCTGGGAAAACTGAAAAATAGTATTGAAAACTAGGTATAAGCCAACACCTCACACTATTTAAGGTCAAAATGGGTACAGGATATCAACATATAGTGCAATATCTTAAGCCTGTTAAGGAGATTGAGGAATTGACTATCTGATGGATCTATGGAATTGGAAGAATTTATCACCAAAAAAGAGATAGAGAACGTAAAAAGTACAAAATGAATTTCAAATACATTAAATTAAAAGAAAAAGTTTAATGCAAAAACAAAACCAATGCAAACAAGTTAAGATGGAATGTTGAAAGCTGGGAAGCAATTTTAACAGTTAATATTTCTTAGAAAGGACATTTTTAAAAAATAAATAGAAAACTGAATCAAATTTATAATAATGGCATTCAAGTGGTCAATATTCTTTTTATTCCTTTTTTAGATCTGCAAGGATTTATATTAAACTTTCAAACTGTTACAATAGTTTTGTTGTAAAAGTAAGCATAATCTCCCTTTCACCAAAAAAAGATAGAGAATCTACAAGAAAAATAAAGTTAACAGAAAAAAAATGTGCTTCAGTAAGTATTCAGATATGATTGTTCTTACTTTGGGATAAAATCATATTCTTTTTATTTTTTATATATTTGCATAATATCATGATATATCTTTTTTGTAAAAAATTATTTAATTGCACATTGTTAAATACTGTTCCAAAAGTAAACATAATCCCCCTCCTCCAACAAAGACAGGGAAACACTGAACAAATAGTGTGAGAATATATATATATACATATATGTATATATATATATATATATATATATATATATATATATATATATATATTTCAGTCTGTGTTCAGATAACATTGCTTCTGCCATGGGATGGATCATATTCTTTATCATAAGTCCATCACAGAAGTTCCTACAATATTTTTTACCACACTTACTTTTGCTAACTGAATTTCCATCCATCTATTTCTACCCTTTATCATTTATTCTACTCTCTCCATTTCACTTTGTCCCTCCTCAAAAGTATATTGTGGAGAATTCCTGGGTGGGATCAAGATGATGGTGTAAAACTGACAAGCTCCAGGAGCCTTTCTCTGCCAAAGATCCATGAAGCTTCTATTCTGACATTCACATTATAGATCCCACCAAGAAAATGTGAAGATTCAAAGAAGTTTTCAGCTGCAAACATCATAGAGGGTCTTCAGTAAAGGTTTGTCTTTTGCAGGGGAAAGGGAGAGAAAAGTCCAGGATGCAGGAGAGCTGGGAAAGCCAGCAAGAGGATTTTAGCCACAGTGCAATCCAGGTCACAGCAGTTTAACAATAACAGAGGTCCTCACATCTGGATAGCAAGCAGGGAAGATTCCAACCCCAAACAAAGACTGAACCCAGAAACACTGGGGTAAAAGACAGGACTGAGTCAGGAACAATCCTGTTATGTAAGAACCTGGACATAAAGGTGGGGGTGAAAAAAATCTCAGCATAGGCAACATCTTGGTCAACAACAAACTAGGAATCAGACCCCCAACCCCAGCAAAATAAAAGCTTGGATCTATACTCCATCTACCCCAGGAGTAGAACCACAACAACAAAGATGAGCAAAAATGCTAAGAGAGTGCCCTCTATAGAAAAATAATCCACAGATAAAGATGACAGCAATACCATGCCTGAAGAAGAAAACTGTGAAACATCACTCACAGGAAACTCAAAACAGTCTATAAATTGAACTCAATACAAAAGGCCATCAAATAGCTTAAAAAAGAATTTAAAAAGCAAAGAAGAGGGAAAATAAAAAATGAAAAAAAATGAAAATCAAACAGAAAAACTGTGAAAAATTGACCGGAGAATTCAACAACTTTAAAAATGAAACACAAAAGGAATTGAAGAAACTAAAAGCCTTAAAATACTAGAATTGAACAATTAGAAACCACTGAATCAACAAGACTATAAGATTCCTTATAACAAATAAAAAGGCTGAAAACATTGATGAAAATGTAAAGTACCTTCCAGGGAAAACGAATGACTTGGAAAACACATCCAGGAAAGACAATCTATGACCCATTGAACTACTAGAAAGCCTGGACCAACAGAAGAATGTGGAAAATATCATACAGGGAAAACTGTCTCAATCTACTAGAACAAGATAACACTATAACAATGGAAAGAATCCACAGAACCCCTTCAGAAAGAGACTCCAACGTTAAAAACTCCAAGAGCTGTAATATCTAAATTCCTGAACCCTCAAATAAAAGAAAGAATATTTCAAAAAGCAAAAAAAAAAAATAATTCAAATACAATGGAAAATCAATTATATTAACACAGTACCTATCAACTTCAACAATGAAGGATCAAAAGAACTGGAATAATATATTTCAGCAAACTAAAGACATGAGATTACAACCCGGAATGTACAACCTTGCAAAATTCAGCATATATTGTCAGGGAAAAAGATGAATGTTCAGTGAAACACAGGACTTCCAGAATTTCCTGACACAAAGATCAGAAATGAAGAGAGAATTCAATTGCCAAATATACAACTGAAGAGTAATGTAAAAAAGGCAAAAGAAAAAGGGTACTGATAAAAACTTAACAATTTTAACTGATTAGAACTTTACTTCCCTAAGAATAAAGGGTAGAATAAAATTGAAGAGAATGAACCTATGGGACATAGATTTAATTGCATTTTTGTCCCTCAATAGAAGAGGTTCAAGTTCACATCAGTATGTTTAAAATAAAACCCCCTGAAAAAAGCAGGAGTATCAACTTTAACTTAAGTATCTCATTGCACTCTCACTGGCTTTAATCACAAGGGATTAAACACCTTGTCTAATGAGCATATCAGAAGTCACAAGGACCTGAGACAGTGTCTCTATTACTCTATAATCATTTATAAAGATCTCAGTGAGACCTCTAGAACCTCCCAGTACTTAGAGATCTTCAACATACTTTCAGTTAATTAGATCAGGATGCTTTACCTAACAAGGAATTAAATACTCTGAGTGAGTCTGGGAGGGAGTAAAGTGGGGGAAAAATAGGCCAAGGGGAGGGGCACAAATAGGTTCAAGAAATGATATGGCTTTAGAGGATTTCTGGCCTTGTGAAGAGTATTCTGTGTACTTGAAAGAAACTTGAAAAGGAGGTAAGGTAAAAGATTATAATTATAATTTGATGCATTTTGAGTCAATGCTGCTTATAAAAAATCAAGTAAGCAATCTGTGATATATCTTGATAACAATAGGAACTTATCAAGCATATTAGAACACTAAGGGTAGAGGTAAAAAGATTTATAATTTTAGAGGGAAAGAAGGGAGAATCTGAATGCTCTGTAAAATCTATTCAATAGATTTAGCCCATTGAAGAAATAAGATGCATTCCCAATTGGGTTTAAAATTCTAACTTAAGCTACAGGGAAGGGAGGGACAGGGAAAGGGGAAGAGAAGGGAATAAGGCACTAATAAAAGAGAAGGGGATGTATAAGTGAAAATTAACTGAAATTAAATTAAAGAAATAAATCAAAGGGGAAAGGTAACAGGTTAGTGATGAGGAATAAGAGAAAAGGAGAGAATAAATATAAATGCAGAAAGATGGGATAAAGGGAAATACAGAATTATTAATCTTAACTATAAATGTAAATGGGATGAATTGTCCCATAAAATGAAAGTGGATAGCAGAATGGATTAAAAAGCAAAACCCTACAATATAGTGTTTACAAGAAACACATTTGAAACAGAAAGATACACACAGGGTAAAATGTTGGAGCAAAATATATTATGCCTCACCTGAATTTCAAAAAAAAATATGGGGTAGGGATTCTTATCTCAGACAAAGTAACAGCAAAAATCAATCTCATTAAAAGGGATAAGGAAGGAAAATGCATCTTCTTAAATGGCACCATTGGAAACAAAGCTATATCATTACTAAACAAGTATGTACCCGGTGGGATAACTTCCATATTTATAGAGGAAATGTTGAGTGAAATACAAGGAGAAATAGACAGCAAAATTGTAATAATGGAAGATCTCAAACTCCCTCTCTCAGAACAAGGAAAATCTCACAACAAAATACACAAGAAGGAAGTTAAGAAGGTAAATGAAATATTAGAAAACTTACATATGATACACCTCAGGGGAAAATGTAATGGTGACAGAAAAGAATATACCTTTTTATGGCAGTACATGGCACCTTCACTCAAATTCAAATTCACAAAAAACTTAAAATCAAATGCAAAATGGTAGAAATAATAAATACACTCTTCTCAGATCATGATGCAATAAAAATTACTTGTAATAAAGTATCAGGGAAAGATAAACCAAGAAATCATTGGAAATTAAATAATTTTATCTTAAATAATGGGTGAATCAAGCAGGAAATAATAGAAACAATCAATAATTTTATCCAAGAAAAATGATAATAATAATGAGACATCATGTCAAAATTTATGGGATGCAACTAAGGCAGTTTTTAGGGGAAACTATATCTCCAACTGCCCATACGAATAAAATAGAGAAAGAAGAGACCAATGAATTGAGTATGCTACTACAAAAGCTAGAAAAAAGAACAAATTAAGCATCCACAATTAAATACAAAACAAGAAATACTGAAAATCAAGGAGAGATTAATAAAATAGAAAGAAAAAAAATATTGATCTCAATAAAATAGAACAAAGTCTGGTGAACCTGATTGAAAAAGAAAGAGAAGATAACCAAATAACTGGCATGAAAAATGAAAAGGGTGAACTAACCTCCAAAGTGGAGGAAATTAATGAGATATTTAGGAGCAACTTTGCCAACCTCTATGCCAATAAATAGGACAACTTGAGTGAAATGGATGAATATTTGAAAAAATATGTTGCCAGATTAACAGAAGAAGAAATAAATTACTTAAATAACCTCATTTCAAAAAAAAAAAGAAATTGAAGAAACCATCAATAAACTCCATAAGACAAAGTCTCCAGGTCCAGATGGATTAAGAAGTAAATTTTATCAAACATTTAAGGAACAAGTAAAACCTATTCTACATATCCTATTTAAAAAAATAGGAGAGGAAGGAGTTCTAACAATTTCCTTTTATGCCATCAACATGGTACTGATACCTAAACCAGGAAGAATATAAACAGTCAAATAAAATTATAGACCAGAATAAATTAAAAATACACAACTAAATACCAAATTAAAAATTCTAAAACTTAAAGGAGAAATTAATAATATCAAAAGCAAGAGAACTGTTGAGCTAAAAAATGAAACCAAGAACTGTTTTTTGAAAACAAAAATAATAAAATTGATTAACCTCTGATCAATTTGATAAAAGAAAAGAAAGAAAAAACAAAATTGCTAGTATCATAATTGAAAACGGTTAACTCACCACCAATGAAGAGGAAATTAAAGCAGTAATTAGGATTCATTTTGCCGATAAATTTGACAATCTAAATGAAATGGATTTATATTTACAAAAATATAAGTTGCCAAGGTTAAATGAAGAGGAAATTAAATACCTAAACCACCCTATCTCAGAAAAAGAAATTCAACAAACCATTGTTGAACTCTATAAGAAAAAATCTCCAGGGCCACATGAATTTACAAGTAAATTCTCTCCAACATTTAAGGGACAACTGGTTCCAATTCTATATAATCTCTTTGGAAAAATAGGTAAAGATGGACCTTTGCCTAACTTTTTCTATGACACCAATAAGATGCTGATACCTAAACAAGGAAGAGAAAACAGAAAAAGAAAATTATAGCTCTATCTCCCTGATGAATATAGATGCAAAAATCTTAGCAAAATGATTACAACAAGTTATCACTAGGATAATACATTATGACCAAGTAGGCAGAATTGATTCAATACTAGGAAAACTGCTAGTATAATTAATTATATCCATAACAAATCTATCAGAAATCATATGATTATATTATTAAATGCTGAAAAATCTTTTGACAAAATACAGCACCCATTTCTAGTAAAAACACTAGAGAGTGTAGAAATAAATGGATTGTTTCTCAGAGTAATAAGCAGTATCTGTCTGAAACCATCAACAAGCTTTATATGCAATGTGGATTGCTATGGGCATTCCCAGTAAGATCAGGGGTGAAACAACTATACTCATTATCAGCACTACTATTGAAGAGTGTATTAGAAATGTTACCTTCAGAAATGAGAGCAGAAAAATAAATTGAAGGAGTTTGAATTGGGAAGGAAGAGACAAAACTCTCACTCTTCGCAGATGACCTGATAGCATACCTAAAGAAACCCAAGAATCATCTTAAAACTACTAGAAATAATTAGCAAATTTAGTAAAGTTGCAGGATTTAAAATTAAATTCTTATAAATTCTCAATATTTCCATATATGACTAGCAAGATATAGCAGAAAGAGTTAGAAAGAAAAATCCCATTTAAGGTAACCCTAGACAATATGAAAAACCTGGGAATCTATCTGCCAAGGCAGACTCAAAAATTTTTTTTTCCCACTTGAAAAATTCACTTTTATTTACTGTCAAACAGATGTTAACCTTTCCATTGGATATTTGTGATGGGCTCATTATTTACAGGTATACACAAAGGGATGAAAAGAAAAAACAGAATTATGCTGAAACAATTTATATTTCATTAGAAATTTATCATAAAACAAATTAATTACTAAATATATTAAGAAGTAATATGGAAGAGTATTATTCATGTTTTATTTAATGTTTTTTTTAAAAGAAGACAGGCACCTTTTGTTCAGTAGAAAGTTTGTGAGAAGTGTTCAGTGCCCTCTCTGCCCCCTATGCAAGAGTGAATAGAGAAATGACATATGATCTTTTTTCCCGTAGATTTCACCAAATTTGTGCAAGCCATGGCATACTTGGCTTCAAAGAGATTTCTCCCCATAAAATATGTTCTTTAGGAAATAAGAATTTTAAATGAAAGAATAAAGACTAACTTGTCAAAGCAGGCACTGTTTACAGTCAAAAATAAGTAACAATGGGTAGAATTCCTTTTAAACATACTACTATGACAAAGTGTAAGAAAAACATTTTATGACATATGTGAAACCAAGAGCTTTTCACAATATTTTCTCCAAACTCCTTAAAATTATTATTATTATTATTATTATTATTATTATTATTATTATTTGTAGGTTTTTGCAAGGCAAATGGGGTTAAGTAGCTTGGCTAAGGCCACACGGCTAGGTAATTATTAAATGTCTGAGACCGAATATCAACCCAGGTAATTCTGACTCCAGGGCTGGTGCTCTCTATCCACTGTGCCACCTAGCCACCCTAAAATTATTTTTAATGACAATTATATTTCAGTTCAACACAAATGTATTTCATTTTTACCCTAGCAATAGAGCAAAATATAACTTCTTTAGTCATTTTTTTCTCATGAGAATAGTTCATTGTAAAGTTGAGGAAATATATGAAATAAGGCCTGTGGCTTGATTGCTAGCGGTTAGACATGTTTTCAATGGGAAAGATTTGCAGTGGACTGCCCACAAATGCAGAATCTCTCTCGTGCTTTTCCAAGTCTCATCAAAAATGGTAAGGTACAGTAAACTTGTCCCACAGGATTTTAAAGCCTACACCTTATATATGATATGATGCAATACAGGCCTACAAAAATGGTGTAGTCATATTTACAAAGTAAGTTCAGAAAGTGCTGCAGTAAAATGGCTGGGGGAAGATTTGAATTATTTCTTTTGCAATTTCCATTAACTCAGCAGCAGAAGAAATTTTCAAAATACCTTGTTGGTAGCTCTTCTTTATAACAAATAATTCATTTTACTATACTCTGTAGCTAAATTTTTTTCTCAATTTTTTGTATGTCAAAAACTTTTTGCACACAATTACAAAATACTTCTCATGCAAATAAAATCAAATTTCAATAACTGAACAAACATGAACTGCTCATGGACAGGTCAATTTAGTATAATAAAACTGACAATTCTGCTCAAATTAAACTGCTCTTTTAGTGCCCTACAAATCAAAATTCCAAAAAAAATACTTTAATGAGTTAGAAAAATTTGTAAGTAAAGTCTTATGGAGGAATAAAATGTCAAGAATTTCCAAGGATTTAATGAAAAAAATGTAAAAGAAGGTGGGTTAGCCTTACCAGATCTAAAATTATTTTATAAATCATCAGTCATCAAAGCTGCCTGGTATTTTCTAAAAATAGAGTGGTGGATCAGTGGAATAGACCAGGTACAATAGAAAAGAAATGATTATAGTAATCTCCTATTTGACAAACCCAAAGATTCCAGCTATTTCTATAAAAACTGTCTCTTCAATAAAAACCATTGGGAAAATTGGAAGTTAGTATGGCATAAACTTAGTTTAGACCAACACCTCACACCCTATAGCAAGATAAGATCCAAATGGATACAGGATTTAGACATAAAAAACAATATTATAAGCAATCTCGAAGATCAGGTAGTACTTTACCTGTCAGATCTATGGAAAGGGAAGCAGTTTATGACCAAGGAAAAGATGGAAAACATCCTTAAAAACGAACTAGGTAATTTTGATTACATTAAATTAAAAAGCTTTTGCATAAACAAAAACCCCTGTAACCAAGATAAAAAGAAATGTAGTAAATTGGGAAAAAATATTGCAACTAGTATTTCTGATAAAGGACTCATTTCTAAAATATACAGAAAACTGAGTCAAATTTTCAAAAAATGTGTCATTCCTCAATTGACAAATGATCAAAGGATATGCAAAGGTAATTTAAAAATGAGGAAATAAAAGTGATCCATAGTCATATGAAAAATTGCTCTAAAACATAACTTATAGGAAAAATGCAAATTAAAGCAACTCTGAGATACCACCACCCCCATCTTTCAGACTGGCCAATATGACCAGAAAGGACAATGATCAATATTGGAAGGGATCTGAGAAATCAGGGAGACTAATGCATTTTTGGTGGAGCTGTGAGCCCCTCCAAATTTTCTGAACAATTTGAAATTATGCCCAAAGGTCAACAAAATGTCCACACCTTTTGATCCAGCAATACCACTAATAGGTGTATACCCTGAAGAGATTATGAAAAAGGGTAAAAACATCAGTTGTACAAAAATATTCACAGCAGCCCTATTGGTGTTGGCAAATGATTCAAAATTAAGTGAATGTCCTTCTAATGCGGAATGACTTAACAAACTGTGGTACATATGTAATGGAAAACTATTATTCTATTAGAAACCAGGAGGGATAGGAATTCAATGAAGCCTGGAAGGATTTGTATGAACTCATGTAGAGTGAGATGAGAAGAACCAGAAAAATATTGTACATCCTAGTAGCAACATGAGGGTGATGATAAAACTTGATGGACTTGCTCATTCCATCAGTGCAACAATCAGAAATAACTTTGGACTATCTGTGATGGAGAATAGGATTTGTATCCAGAGAAATAATTGTTGAGTTTGAACAAAGACCAAAGACTATTATCTTTGATTTAGAACAAAAAAGTTATCTTATTTTGTAATTTTTCTGTCTCTCATACTTTATTTTTCTTCCTTAAGGATATGATTTCTTTCTCATCACATTCTACTTAGATCAATCTATGCCATGAAAACAATGGAAAGACTTACAGATGGCCTTCTGTGGGGGTAGGGGGAAGGAAGTAACATTAGGAGAAAAACTGTAAAATTCAAAATAAATAAAATCTTTCTAAAAAGAATAAATATACTGGAAGTCTTCTACTTCCTGCTTCCCATATGGATTCTAATTATATTAAGTCTAGGTTGAAGTTCTTTGAAAATCAAGTATATTTGTATCATTTGCCTTAAATTACCATTTAAAAGGGGGGGAAAGAAAAAAGAAAACATAGTAAATGAATACAGCAATCTACTATTTGAGAAATCCAAAGATATCAGCCTCTGGAATAAGAGCTCAATATGTGACAAAAATTATTATGAAGACTGAAAAATAGTCTAGCAAAAGTTGGGCATAGGTTGACATCTCACACAATATATCAAAGTAAGGTCAAAATAGATACAGGATTTAGACAGAAAAAGGGATACCATACATAAATTAATAGACCAAAAATATTCTATCTATCTGATCTATGGAAAAGGGAAACATTTTTGACCAAACAAGAATTAGAATACATTATAAACTGAAAAATGAATGATATTGACTATATTAAATTTAAAAAGTTTTGCACTAATAAAATCAATGCTGCCAAAATTAGAAGAAAAAAACAAAAAGCTGGAAAACAATCTTCACAACCTGGAGTTCTGATAAAGGTCCCATTTCTAAAATATACAGGGAATTGCATCAAATTTATAAGGTCAAAAGTCATTCTCTAATTGATAAATGGTCAAAGGATATGAACAGTTTTCAAATAAAGAAGTTAAAGCTATATATAAACATGTAAAAATGCTACGAATCACTACTGATTAGAGAAATGCAAATTAAAACAATAATGAGGTACACTGGACACCCTTCAAAACCTCTTGAAAAAAAAATTTATGTTTTATCTGATAATCCTCTCCCACAATCTTCCCTCACCTCTATCACCTACATCCCCCTCCCCTACCACTGTCCCCTTTCTTCCATCCCCTTCTCCTTTTTCCTGTACGTAAGATATATTTCTATACCTTATTGACTATATGTGTTCTTTCATCTCTGAGCCATTTCCTCATTTTCCCCTCCCTATCCTCCTTTCACTCCTTGGCAAAAGCTTTTTCTTGATGCTTTTATGTGAATTATCATAACTAATTCTTCTTATCCTAACCCTTTCTCCCACTACATTCTTTTTCCTCCTTTGACTCCATCTTTATATTATAACTTCATATTAAGCTCTTTCCTGTGCCTTATCTTCATATACTTCTTTTGACTCATCTAATATATGAGAATATTCTTATGATTGTCTTCAGTATCATCTTCCCATTCAGAAATGCATGCAGTTCAAAACATTAAATCTCTCATAATTTGTGCTTCCTGTCCACCGTCTCTATGATTCAATTGAATCCTGCACTTGGAGATTAAGCTTTCTTTTCAACTCTGGTCATGTCAACAGGCAAGTTTGAAATTCTCCTTTTTCATTTGAATTTCCATCTATTTCACTGAGAGATGTTTAGTTCTGCAATATAGTTGATTCTCAGTAATAATCCAAGCTTCTTTACCTTCTAGAATATTACATTCCAAGCTCTAAGAGCCCTTAATACAGATGATGCTAAATCCTGTGTAATCCTGACTTTAGTGCCATGATATTTGAATTGATTCTTCTTTGCTGCTTGTAATATTATCTCTTTGTCATGGGAGTTCTAGAATTTGGCTACAATTGGCTACAATATTCCGGGAAGGATTTTTTTTTTTGGGGGGGGGGGGGTTTAGAGAGATTGCTTTCAGATTGTGATTGGTGGGGCACCTAAATTTTTCTTTTACCCTCTACTTCTAGGATAGCAAGACAATTTTCCTGGAGAAATGCTTTAAAAATGTAGTCAAGGTTCTTTTCCTAGTCATGATGTTCATGTAACCCAACAATTTTTTTTATGTTTTTGTAAGGCAAATGAGTTTAAGTAGCTTGCCCAAGGCCACGAAGGTAGGTAATTATTAAGTGTCTGAGACCGGATTTGAACCCAGGTACTCCTGACTCAGGGCCAGTGCTTTATCCACTGTGCCACATAGCCACCCCAATCCAACAATTTTTAGATTATGTCTCCTCTATGTTTTTTCCAGGTGAGTTGTTTTTCCAATGAGATATTTCACATTTTCTCCTAGTTTTTCATTATTTTGGCTTAGTTTTAATGTTTCTGGATTCCTCCCAAAATCATCAGCTTTCTTTAATTCCATTCTATATTTGAAGGAATTATTTTATTCACAGAATTTTCTATCTGCTTTTCCAACTGACCTATTTTGCTTTTTAAGGCATTCATCTTTTAAGGCATTGTCCTAATAAACTGTTTTTTCCATTTGATTTAAACTTGTTTTTAACATGTTTTCTTCAGTTATTTTTTGTATCTTCTTCACCAAGCTGCTTACATGGTTTTCATGATTTTCTGGCATTACTCTCATTTCTCTTTCCAATTCTTCCTCACTTATTTGATTTTCAAAATATTTTCTAAACTCTCAGGTCAATTCCATTTTTTCTTGGAGGCTTTGAATATGAATTTGCATAAGAAGCTTTTACTTTGTCATGTACTGAGTGTGAGTGTTCCTCCATGTGACCAAAGTAATTGTCTATGGGCACATTCTTTTATTATTTATTAACTCATTTCCCCAGGCCACATCCTGGATTTATTGTGCTTCCCAAGCTTTTGAGAGTTTTGGGGATACAACCTTAAGGATTTCAATTCTGTCAAATATCTTAAGAGAGGCTGCCTGCTCTCCTTGCCTGTGCTCTGGTCTGTGGATGACCACTGGCACTCTCCTCTGTCCTGGAACTGAGAGCAAGATCCATGCTGTGCTATGGAAATAGGGGGCCCCAGAGTGTGACCAGGGCTTAAATATGGGTGAAGCAACAGAGTTCTGTCCCAAAGATAGAGGAGAGTTTTCAGTAGGTTGACCCTACCCTCTTAGTGTCCATGGACTGAACACTTTGGAAGCAGATGCTGGGTAATTTGTGGCTAGGTGGCTTCATAGGTCTGCTTCCGTTTCCCAGGGTGACTCTGCACTGATTCCAGCAGTTTCCCCCCTTAACTTCCTAGGTGTCTTTGGCAATCCCTTGGTTGGGAGATCTGGAAACTGCTCCCACTACCACAAACTCTGGAACCCCAAGTCACCCTGTGGGCAGTTGGCTTGGATGTGGTGTGGCTGCAGCCTATGCTGAACTGTGGCTTTTTCCACCTCGGTTTCTGGGTGAATAAGACATTTCTGGTGGATCTAGTATATTCTGTTTTTCTAGAGAATTAATTCTCTCAATCTTTCTGTGACTTCTGCTCCCCTTGAATTTGGTTACTGCATTTGAGGATATTTTGGGGAAGAGTTTCTGGGAATTCTTGTCACATTGTCACCATCCAGCTCATGCCCTTTCACATTATTTATCATATGTCTATCAGAGAAATATTTTAAATAATTTTCCCACATTTGCCATTGCTAGTTGTATCTCCCTCCATCCTATACTTCCCCATTAGTTCCATTCTCTCTCTCCTTTCACAATGTCTCCCTCAAATGGATGTTATATTTGTCTATCCTCTCCCATGATCTTCCCTCTCTTTTATCACCTATACCTTCCTCCTCTTCCCTGTCTCCTTTTTCTCATTCCTCTTCTCTCCTTTTCTTCCTTTAGGGTAAGATAGATTTCAGTATTAAAATGAGTGTCTGTGTGTATGTGTGTGTGTGTGTGTGTGTGTGTGTGTGTGTGTGTGTGTGTGTGATTTCTTTTTTAAGCCACTCCCAATGAGAATTAAGGCTCACTCATTCCACCCTTTCACTCCATTGCAAAAGCTTTTTCTTACATCTTTTATGTGAAATAATTAGTCCATTCCCCCTTTCCATTCTTTTCCTTACATTACATTCCTTTCTTATCCATTAAATCCTTCTTTATAATAGATTCCAGCTTCCTCCTATGCTTGTCTATGTATGCTTCCTCTATCTATTCTAATAAATAAGGTTTACATAAATTATCAGTGTTTTCATCACATGAAGGAATACAAGCAGTTGAACATCATTAAATCTTTCTTAATTTGCCTTTCTCATCCATTCTCTCTATGCTTCCCTGAGTCCTCTTCTTCAAGATCAAACTTTCTGTTCAACTCTGGTTGTTTCAACAGGAATGTTTGAAAGGCCTCAACTTCAAAAAAATAAAAGAAAAGAAAGAATAAAAAAAAAAGAAAGTTCTCAATTTCATTGAATGGCCATCTTTTCCCCTGAAAGAGGATTTTCAGTTTTGCTAAATAGTTGATTCTTGGTTATAATCTAAATTTTTTTGTTTTCTAGGGTATCATATTCAAGGTACCACAAGCCCTTAATGTAGATGTTGCCAAATCCTGCATAATCCTGATATTTGTTTCCCTATATTTGAATCGTTCCTTTCTAGATACTTGTAACATATTCTTATTGGCTTGGAGTTCTGAAATTTGGCTATAATACTCCTGGAAAATTTTATTTTGTCATCTCTTTAAGGAGATGATTAGAAAAATTCCTTCAATTTTTTTTTACCCTCTACTGCCAGAATATCAGGACATTTTTTGAATATATCATAGAATTTTTTTGAAAAACAAAGTGTAGGTGCTTCCTTGTCATGACTTTCGGGTAGCTCAATAATGTTTAAATAATCTTTTCTAAATCTACTTTCCAGGTCAGTTGTTTTTCCAGAGAGATATTTCTATTTCCTTTAATTTTTCATTCTTTTGGTTTTTATTTATTCTTTCTTAATTTCTCACAAAATCATCAGTTTCTGTTAGCACTATCCTACATTTGAAAGAACTATTTTCTTCAGAGATCTTTTTTGTCTCCTTTTCCATTTGATCAGTTCTGATTTTTTAAAGTATTCTTCTCCTATTGACCTTTTGGTTTGCTCCTTCCATTTGACTTAAACTGGTCTTTGAGGTGTTTATTCTTCATTATTTTTTTTTGGTAACTCCTTCATCAAATTGTTGGCTTGGTTTTCATGATTTTCCTTATTTCATCTCATTTCTCTTCCCAACATTTCCTCTGCCTACCTTATTTGATTTTCTTTTTTAGTAAGTTCATTTTTATGGATATTTTACTTTTTCAAATACAGGTTACAAAAGTTTTTTTTAAACAATCATCCATATACCTACACATATATCTAAGTTAAAAAATTTCCTCCCATCCTCCCTTTCCACCACCCCTCCCCTCAGTGTCAAACAGTAATGTTAAAATTTTACTTACATATTTGTGTTAAGCATGTTTAACAGGTTAATCATTTTTTGGTATGAGGTATTAGGATCAAGGGAAAGAAATGCATAAGAGATTTTTTTTTAAAAAGTAAATATAGAGTTCCTCAGATTTTGAAAGATTTTTGTCTTGTGTTGTTTTGTACTTCTTTCTTTGGATGGGAAAAGCATTGTCCATAATCAGTCTAATAGGGTTGTCCTAGCTCTTTGAACTGCTGAGAGTAGCTGTTTCAATAAGGGTTGATTATCTCATAATGTTGTTAATGTTCACAATGTTCTCTTGAATCTGCTCCATGAACTTAGCATCACATCCTGTAATTCAACCCTGCTGCTCTAGAGATTGACCATTTAAGTCTTCTTATAGATCAATAATATTCCATAATAATCATGTACCATGACTTGTTTAACCATTCCCCAATTGATGGGCTTCCCTTCAATTTCCAATTCTTTGGATCTACAAAAAGAGCTCCTATGAATATTTTGGAACATGTGGTATTTTTCCCAAGATTTCTTATGGGTATGGTCCTAGAATTGGAATTACTGGGTAAAAGGGTCTGAATAATTTTATTGTTCTTTGGACATAATTCTATATTGGTCTCCAGAGGGTTTGGATTCATTCATAACTCCACCAGCAATACAGTAATGACCCAATCCTCCCCCAACCTTTCTAACTTTGATCATTTCCCCCATTTTGTCATCTTAACCAATCTGATAGATATGAGGTGATATCTCAGATTTGTTTTAATTTACATTTCTCTAAACAATTATGATTTGTAGCATTTTTTCATATCATTATATATAATTTCAATTTCTTCTTTAGAAAACTGTCTGTTCATATCCTTTGAATTTGGGGAATGACTTGTAACCTAATAAGTTTGATGCACGTCTCTGTATATTTTAGAAACTCCAAATTGAACTTTCCCTTACCTGATTTCCAAAATATTTTTTGAGCTCTTCCATAGCTTGAGATCGATTCATATTTTTCTTGTAAGTTTTGGATACACAAGCTTTGACTTTTCTTCTTCTACATATGTATTTTGATCCTCCATGGAACCAAAGTAATTGATGATGGTCAGATTCTTTTGCTTCTTTTGTTTTATAATTTCCCCAGACTATGGCTTGATTTTAACTCCTTGTTAAGTTGGGGCTTTGCTTCCACAGTGGAGGGCACACTGTACCAAGCTTTTAACGGGTTTGGCAATTGTTTTCTGAGATACTCCCCAACACAGGACCTTTCTAATGGCTCTGACTACTCTCTTGGACTGTACTCTGCCCTGTGGATGCACTCCCCTCTACCTTGAAACTGGGAGGTACATTCCTTCTACACTATGGCAGTAAAGTTTCCCTTTATGAGACCAAAATTTCAGTATGTGCAAAGCAACATAGTTCTGCCTCATAGATAGTAGAGAGACTTTTTCAATCTGCCCTGATGCCCTTAACACAGTGGGCTAAGCACTCTGTAATCTGTTGCTGGTTGGCTCCACTGCCCTGTTTGCTGTTCACAGGATCAGGGCTGTGCATTAGACTGTGCTGACCTGAATTCCAAACTCACTCTGGTGTGGCAGAGTTTTCCAAGTTTTTCTTGTCGATCCTTGGACCAAAAGGTGTGGAAACCACTACCACACAGTTGCTTTCAGGGACCCAGGGGACCAATGGACTGTTCCTGGATGACTGAAGATGGTTTACTCTGGCTTGGTCAGAGCTGTATTGCAACCATTTTCAACCCTGATATAATAGACCTTTATATCAATTCTTCCGAGTTGTCTTGGGCCAGATAATTTTTTCAGTGTCTTCTCTGGGTTCTGAACCTCTAGAATTTGTTAGAATAACTGTTCAAAGGAATTTGGAAACATTTGGAATGGTCTGAGGGAAGCCTCTGGGATTTCATGCCTTCACTGTATCATCTTGCCATGACACCACTATTGACAATTTTTAGATATGTATTTTTAAAGATACATGTAGTCATATAAACATTCCAATTCATTATTGATTAGTACAAAATTTTAGCAAATTTTAGTTCACATGTATCAGCTTGATTAAAATGTCCAAAAAATGAAAATAATCTGAGGAGAATTTTTGGATAAAAAGGGACTAACACATTGTTGTTGGAGTTGTGAGCTATCCAATAATTATGGAGAACTATTAGGAATTATACCTAAAGGCAATAAAGCTGTGTATACCCTTTGATCCAGCAGTATCATAGAACTATATTCAAAGGAGATCCTAAAAAAAATAGGAAAAAAGTTCCACATGCACAAAATATTTATAGCACTTCTTTTTTAGTGTCAAAGAATTGGAATTTAAGGAAATGTCCATCAATTGGAGAATGACTGAATAAAGTATGATATATGAATGTGATGGAGTGCTATTGTTCCATAAGAAATGATGAATGCACAGACTTCAGAAAAGCCTGGAAAGACATTTATGACTTGATACTGAGTGAAATGAGCAGAACCAGGAGAACACTGCACATATTACCAACAACACTGCTGGATGATCAATTATTATGTATGTCCTTCCTCTCAGCTGTTCCGTGATCAAGACACCTCTAATGAAAATGCCATTCATATGCAGAGAAAAACAACAAACTGCAGTCTGAATGTAGAGTAGACCATAGTTTTTTCACTTTTAAAAACTTCATTTATTATTTCTTTATTATTTCTTTATTTATTATTTCTTTTATTTATTTATTTATTATTCTTTCTTTCTTTCTTTCTTTCTTTCTTTCTTTCTTTCTTTCTTTATTATTTCTTTCACATGTTTTCCTTCCATGGGAGTTTTAAAATTCTGTTTCACAGCTTGACTAATATGCAAGCGTATTAAATACAATTCTACATGTGCAACCTATTTCAGATTATTTGCCATCATGGGGATGGGGAGAAATTGTGACAAAAATGTGAAACTGCATAGCTTGTAAAAAAGATAAATGTTGAAAGTTATTTTTTCAGTTAATTTGAAAATAAATTCATTAAATAAATAAATATGAATTTAAAAACTGTAAAATAAAAAAGCCAATTCTGACATTTTGTAGTTAATATCATTAAAATCAGTCTACTGGTCCACTTTTTTTTTTAGATTTTTGTAAGGCAAATGGGGTTAAGTGGCTTTGCCCAAGGCCACACAGCTAGGAAATTAGTGTTTGAGACCGGATTTGAACGCAGGTTCTCCTGACTCCAGGGCCAGTGCTTTATCCACTGCACCACCTAGGCACCCCATACTGGTCCACTTTCTAAAGAAATTTTCTAAACCCCTCTTAATTCTAATGCATTTTTTCTGTTATTTATTTTTCTTATTTATATGACATATCACTTACTTTGTATACAGTTGTTTGCATATTGTCTCCTCCAGTAAATTGCAAGCCTTTTTTTAGGGCAGGATCTTTTGCATCTTACTGTTTGTTTAAAAAGAGAAGCAAGGTATTAGCACTGTGATTTGGTGAATAGTAGGTGCTTAAGCAAAGTTTGTGAACTCTAGGTAAAGCATTCTAGATACTGTACCACCTAGCTGCCCCAGTGTACATCTATACCATTTCTCTTTTCTCCTTTCCCAACATTTGGGATAGATTCATGGAATCTATCATATAATTGAAAGTCATCCACAGTCTTCTCCACTCTCTTGAATTAAAACTCTTCTACTTTCCTTCATATATTTGAACTACTGATATGAATGAAGCAAGTCTGCAAATGGTGACATTGTTATTAGCTTCATTTTGCAAGTTAGTTATTGCAAGACCATTGTTGGATGTTTCTATTCCTGTTAAATCCTGAGATGGTGGATTGGTCAGTTGGCTTCTATTTATTAAAACCTTTCAAGGAAAGGAAGGAATGAAAGAAGAAAAAAGGGAATGAAAAATAGAAAAAGAAAGGAATAAAAAATAAAGGAAGAAAGGGAGGAAAGGAGCCATAGAGGGAAGAAGGAAGAAAAAGGATGGAGTTAGGAAGAAAGGAAAGATGAGTAATTAAGTGTCTACCATGCTCTAAGCACTTAACAAATACATATTTGATCCTCACAACAATCTCTTAAGGTTTCATTTATATTTCTAGTTTATAATTGGGGAAACTGAGGCAGAGGTATTATAATTGGCCAGCTTGTAGGTGTCTAAGGCCTGTTTAGATCTTAGGCCATGTTGACACCAGTCTTATAGGTTGTCTGAAACTCAGACAAAATATGAATATGCTCAATAATCAAGTCCAAAAGATATTTACATTGTGTCACTATGTCTTTTCTCAAGAACATATTGAGTTGTCTTTTTGAACAATCCAAGTCTCACATTCTAAGTTTTTTTTTTAATTGAATTTACATTTTTTTGTAGGAGTTCAGTTTACTTTTTACTATGGGTCATATCACTACTTCGTTTTGAAGTTTATCTTTTATATAATTCTTGAATGATGCCCCTTTTATCACTCTTAAAGAAAGGTGCTAATTTAAGTAAATTATAATAGGATTAAACAATGTTTCTTATGGTTATTGAAGACTGTATGCTGAAATAAACACCAACATCTCCATCATGCCAAATAATATAACACAAGAGTTGTAGTTTTTATTGAAATTTAATTGGAGAAATTTTATTTTTCTCAATGCCAAATATTTCAAAGGCTGAATAAGTAAATAAATAACTGGTTAGTATGGAAAGGAGAAAAGGTTCTATTAATCAGGTTAGAATATTGAGGCTTTTCCTACTATGCTCATCTCTGTGGTCCCCATTATTGAATTGTTATATTACTGTACATTCATATCATTACTCTCTTCAGGGGTGTTCAAACTTATCTTAGATAAGTTTCTCATTAATCTTTCTGCCCTTCTAATGTATATAGAGAAGCAGTTATTATTTTGATTCATGCATAATATAAATGAAGCAGAGAGATATTAAATGTCTTGTTCATTACTTACCAACCTAAGATCCCAAACCTACATCTTCTTCCCAGGTGTTGACCATGAGGATTCTAAAGATCTTTACATTAGACAAAACCATAGGGCTTGCTATAACAGAGAAAGATGACAATTTGCAATATTATACATATAGATCATAATGATGATTTCAGAATTTCAGAAAAAAATATGGTTGAATATAAAAATGGTTGTACATTTTAATTGTTCATATTGTCTTTATTTAAATGATTTTCAGTTATCTTGCCATTTATTCACTTGCTTGTCATCTCATCCTTTAGCAATCAATGTAAATAAGTACTTATATGAATGATATTCTGAAGGTTCCCCCCCTCCTATTCAGTGCAAATATTGAATGTTATATATTTTTACTGCTTTTCTGGATGTTGTTCAATTTCTATTTAAACTCAAGAACCAACTACTATCTTGTAGTCATAGAACCCAAATTATAGTCTTGACTCCAACATTGACTGTATACTACTCTTCAAAATGTAGGTATATCAATAAATCATTTTGCAGTTAATTTTTTCTCATCTTTAAATTGAGAGAATTATAGGAGATAATCTGCATTTTTTTTCCATATAAAATATAATAATCCAATCATTTTGGTTCAGAAAGATAGCATCTTTAGTATAGTAATATAACAGCAATGTCATAGTGGAAACAGCTTATGGCATCACATGCAATAATCTAAAATCAACTTGCTTCTTATAAACTATAGATTATAGATCTAGATATTAAAGGTATTCAGAATGTATTAACTTAAACACTCATCCTTAAAATTAATAAAATACCAGTACTGTATAATTTTAAAAGGTATTGATCAACAAATAATCTTCTATTGGTTAAGAAATACTGCATATAAACAGAATAAATGAGATTCACAAGTGATTGTTTCATTTTTCAAGTGGAACAAAATGACATCATTATATCAGACTGAAGCTCTAGTGTGTTGGATTGTGATTGACTGAAAATTTTGAGCTTAGAATGTACTACCATAGGAGAGGCACAAAACTTAATATACATGTGTGATTTTTCTAAATATAGGTATCATGCATTTCTTTTAAACTACTTCAGTTATTCTTTGAGCATAGAACCCAGCAACGAGGCTGGTTAATTTTGTGACATTATTTCATATATTGCCTAATGAGGAGTGACTAGATTCACAGACATAAACGCATATACACACAGAAATGTATATAATCAATGTACATATATACATCTATGCTTATATACTCATACACTACATAGATGTATAAGCATGTGTATTTACTGATATGCAATAAAACAAGTATAATTGCATATGCATGTGTATATTTATTTGTATATATATATGTATATAAAATATAAAATTTTATTTGTGTGTATAATGTTGTTGTAGAAGACTCAATAAAATTTCTTTTTTTTTTGCAAAAAATGGGGATAAGTGGCTTGCCCAAGGCCACGCAGCTAGGTAATTATTAAATGTCTGAGACTGGATTTGAACCCAGGTACTCCTGACTCCAGGGCTGGTACTTTATCCACTGTGCCAACTAGCCGCTCCCAACTCAATACAATTTCAAAGGATTTACCATGTATATTTTTGTTAATCTCATGAAAAAGAGAAATGATTTTTTTCTGAATTCAATTTAGAGTATCTTTTTTCCCCACTTTATTATTCTTGTGTTTTCCCCCAGTATTGTTTTTATTGAAATGCATTTTGCAAGACTTCAAAACATAAGTTAAGGAAATCATTTCTCATTTACATTTACAACACATATTTTCTTATTCATTGTAGAGATATTTTATTCTGTTAAAAATATGATGGAATTCTTAGCAATTGGATAAAGGAGCCCTATCAGTTTGGTATTTTACATTTAAACTTGCTTTTTTAAAATTCAGACTTACACATTGCTTATTTTGGAGATTAAAGAAGTTTTTATTATGCCCAAAATTCTTAATTTAAGTGAAGTAACTGTTCATCTTAAAAAAGTCTTATATCTTATTCAATTGACAAAATTTAATTTTCCTGCTATTGTAACATAAAAATAAAGTCTCTTGTCAGTATAATATTGTCAGTTTGAATATTAGACTATATAATTCTATGGAAACTACCGAAATACTAAGAAATTTTTGTATGGAAATATATACTCATATGTATTTATGTATAAATTTATGTATAAATTATTTATACATATATGTGAATATATATATGTGTGTGTACATATGTCTGTCATTGTGTTTGTGTGTTTTGGGTTTTTTGGGTTCATGTTCATCTATCATGGCTAAGGCTGCTCTAGTTTGATCAATAAGGTATTGAATTTATTCCCTAAATTGATCTCAATACTTATCATTTTCTTAGTTGTGCTGTTTGTCATTTGCTATTCACATGTTCTATCTAAGACAGGAAAATGAAATAGAGCTAAAATTATTTTTTAAAGTCAATCTGACATATCAGTGTAAATAAAGTAAGGTGGATATCTGGGTTTAAAGATTTACTGAAAGTTTCAGAAATAATACTAAAATTAATATAAGTAATCCTGATAAGTCTTGATTGAATTTCATTACTTTATTCTGTAATTCCACTAGACTGACAAAACATTAGTTGTTATTGTTCCATATGATGTAGTCACATTAAAGTTATGAGAATCTAACTTTTCAAACTCTGTAGGATACCTACATAAAAACTGTAATTCAAATTTTGTGTAAAAAAGGGCAAGTGTGGGATTCCCTGTTAGGTATTCCATCAGCTTTATTTTCCTGTCCGTCTTAAAAAGATGGTGAAACATTTCTGAAATGTGCTGCTGCTATGTGTATTTGATGTAATGAAGAGTTTAAACTCTGATCTCCAAGTAACTCCAATCCACCTTGATAGAAAATATAGGCAGCTATTGGCATTGCATTTCCAAAGAAAAATTAATTTCTCTAGCTGCAAAAAAGTGATAACATTGGGGCAGTTAGGTGACAAAGTGGATAGAGCACCGGCCCTGGAGTTGGGAGTAACTCAGTTCAAATCTGACCTCAGACATTTAATAATTACCTAACTGTGTGGCCTTGGACAAACCACTTATCCCCATTGCCTTGCAAAAACCTAAAAAAGTGATAACATTGATGCTATTGGATGTAGTACTAAGAAATTATTGTAGTTTTGTTTGCATTTTGTGCCCCTTTCCCTTTTCTGTGATTGAGGTAAACATGTTCACTGGCTGTTGAGTCCAAGAACATTCCTTTATTCAAATATATTCTTCCTGATGTAAGAAGATTATGTTGGTTTAAAGGCTACACCATCCCATTTTTCTGTTTATCTCCCCTGCCTGTTATTTGTATTGAGAAAGTATAAGAAACAGAAAACCAGAAGGGGAGGCAAAAATTTGTATATCTAATTAAATCAAAGTTGCAATTTGAACTGAAAGTAGATGTAAAGTAAATGTTGAATTAGGATGACAATAAAACTCTTTTGACTATATTCAAAATCTGAATACTAATAAATGCTGCAAAAAGGAAATCAGATAGAAATAATTTTCTGTCAGAGACCTAGTATCTAAAGATTTTTTTTTTGTATCATGAAGGTGACGAAATGCATGAAGGAATGAAATGATAATTGTTTGTCTATACTCCCTAACAAAGACAGTTTATTTTCATGAATATTTAACAGTGGTGTCCATAAGTGGTAAGCAATGTAAATTCTGAATTATTATGTAGCAAATTAGTTTATTAATTATAATTTTTTTATTTCATTGTAAACCATTCTTGAATCCAATGGATATTTTATTTCACTGTTGTAAAAAGTGATTGATGTCTAAATTTCTTTTAAAAATTTTGAATTGAATATTCTGAACTTGGTCAAGATGGTGGTGTGAGTAAGCAGGCACCTGGAGCTCTTCCCTAAACAATGTTAAATGAAGCCTCTAGAAAAAAATTTAAAGTTGACTTCTGGGGTGGAGCCAGGTTGTCAGCTTGAACCTAAAATGTTGCGAGAACTTTTTCCTACAGAAGATAGATGAAGTTCCTTAACTGACATTCAAGTTACAGATAGCAATAAGGAAAAGAGAAGATCCAAAGAAGTTTTCAACAGTAGACATCATGGAGGATAAAAAAATGAAGATTTGTCTATTTGCAGAAAAAGGGGAAGAATCAAGTGACAAAATTTCCCTCCACGTTTCCTTCTCACCTTACCCCCCCCCCCCAATCAGGGAACAGTCAAGTTAGTATTTTACATAGATATTTTGATAATTGTGTTTACAAATTTGGAATTTTGGAATGAGGAATTAGGATTAAGAGAAAGAGATACTTGATATAATTTTCATAAAGTTTTTATCAGATTCAGAAGGGGTTTTTCCTGTGTGTTTTATTTTGTTTAGGTTTTCTTCCTCTGAATGAGGATAATATATAGTGAAATACAATTTTCTTAGCTCTCTGGATTGCTGCAAGGAGCTACTTCCATCAAGGTTGTTCATGGAATATTATTTTCACTAAACATGATTTTTTATTGCTGAGTTAAGTTTAGGAGTTTCCTTTATTATTCCTAAACTAATCTAAATAAATGATTTGGTAACCCGAGGCAAACTTTTTTTTTATTTTAAATTTATTTATTTATTTGTTTGTTTGTTTGTTTGTTTTCATATGCTTCTATATTTCCATACACTTCAAGCTACAAAATTTCCCTCTTCCCTCCCTTCCCATCCCTCTCCCATCAGCAGGGTATAATCAGGTTAGGATTTTACATACATATTATGTTAAATTTATGTGAGTTTATTTTATATCCTGCTACTTTGCTGAATTTGTTCATTCTGACAAGGTAGATTTTTTGTTGTTTGTTGAATTTTACAATTTAACCCCCAATCTTGCTTCCCTCCCCCTTACCGCCACAAAAGTAGTCTAATAGTCTTCACATTGTTTCCATGCAATATACTGATTAAAATTGAATGTACTGAACTAGAGAGATCATATCCTTAAGGAAAAAATAAAATATAAGAGATAACAAAGTTACATAATAAAGAAACTTTTAAAAGGCAAAGGTCTTTGGTGTTTGCTTAAACTTCACATTTCTTTCTTTGAATGCAGAGGGTATCTTCTATTATAGATACCCTAAAATTGTCCCTGATTGACCCTGATGAAATGAGCAAATCCATTGAGTTTTATCATCACCCCCATGTTGCTGTTAGGGTGTGCAATATTCTTCTGGTTCTGTTCATCTTGCTCAGCATCAGTACATGCAAATCATTCCAGGCTTCTCTGAACTCCCATCCCTCCTCATTTCTAATAAAACAATAGTATTTCATAGCACACATATTCCACAATTTGTTCAGTCATTCCCCAATTGATAGACAGTCACTTAATTTCCAATTCTTTGCCAGCACAGACAGGGTTGCTATGAATATTTTTGTACAAGTTATGTTGTTAGCCTTTTTTTCATGATGTGTTCAGGGTATACACCCAGTAGTTGTATTACTGAATCAAAGGGTATGCACATTTTTATTGACCTTTGGGAAGAT
Organism: Macrotis lagotis; assembly: GCF_037893015.1. Taxonomy (NCBI): domain Eukaryota; kingdom Metazoa; phylum Chordata; class Mammalia; order Peramelemorphia; family Peramelidae; genus Macrotis; species Macrotis lagotis. Next base: position 488,518,709 of record NC_133666.1, read on the forward strand.
TCCAAATTGCTCTCCAGAAATTTTGGATGAGTTCACAGATCCATGAACAGTGCATTAGTGTCCAGATTTTCCACATCCCTTCCAACATTGAACATTGTCATAACAGGTCATATTGGCCAGTCTGAGAGGTATGAGGCGATGTATTGTTGATTTTAATGAGGTTTGGAATCATTCCTGTAAATGGCACTCTCACGCAGTTGAAAATGAAAGCATTTTAATAATGCAAGGAATAGATTGCTTACAATAATATTCTATACAGCAAATAATATATATATGTCTATATATATATATATATATATATATATATATATATGAGAAAGGATTATTAATACTATAACAAAAGTAGAAGAGAAAGATAAAGAAAACATCACCAATTCGGGGGAGCACCAACTCTTATTTGCCTTGGCTGGAGAATTCTGATTGAACAGCAGTCTTTGAGTCCCCAATAGGAAAGGGACCGAGGTAGAAAATCTTCTCCATGGGTGATATTCTCTTTTTTCTGCTTCTTCTCCTTCTTTATAATGAATGATTGGACTCTCAGGATATTTATTAGGGGAGAACAAAGGTTTATTGCCAAATTCAATTAGAAAGGATCCCAGAATTCTTATCATGAACGTAGGAAGTCAGTAAGTGTTATGACGTTAGGAAGATGTCATATGGGGCCGCAAGACACAACATAATTAAGGTCAGTACTGTGAGAATAGCCAGTTCCTTTCAGTACTGTTTATGTTCCAAGGAATGGCTAGTTCCTGGGACTCTAAAAACGTGGTCAAATTACATAGGACATGTTCCAGGGGGGAAGGAAACGTTCTCATACAGGCTCGAGTGAACTTACTCATATAAGAATTTTAATTTCTTATTCATTTGGCCTTAAATTCATGAGAAATTTATGAGGATGGGACTATGGGGGTAAACTGATTATAAATTTGTTTCATTTTAGTATACATATAACAATTACAAATGCATAATAGGATGGAAATCATTAACAATAATATAGGGATAGCTAAACTGTTAAAATATTTAGTATAAAGAAGGGTAGGCAAAAGGTAACAATTTGGGGACCCAAGTCAAATTCTTAATTATTAGAGGTTAAACAAATGTATTGGCAAGATACTTCATATAACATTGAAAAGTTATAGAGAGGATATGCAATTAAGCCACATAAGTTAGAGGAGTGTGAGAGAAGGCAGGGCTCCATCTGCCCGGGTCATCCTCCCACATACAATACCCTGGTCAGTAAAAGTACAGTCCTGTAAAGTATGAATTACATTGTCTTGATCTACATAGTTGCTATATACATGTGGCAAAGAAAAATAATCATGTAACACAAAAGGAATCACATGGAATTGACACATAATTTTCCACATATGAATGTGATAATATACTACAATCCCACTACACCAAAGGGGAGTACATCAAGCTCGTTCAGGTTTGTTTTGCTTCCAATATTTCATTATATTTGGAAACAATACATCCCAGATATCGGTATCTCCTTCTTGTAACAATCTTTGAGCATTCTCTTTTTTGTATTAAAGTGTACATGTTTTATAAAGAACATTTGGTCAAATTAAGCAGAGCACTTATCTGGGTATCTACCTGTATATTAGCTAGAATGCTATCATTAAAAACTTGTAAGAATTGGCCTTGGTATTTTAGGGTACGTTGGTGTGGCAGGATCGTTGTGGGCAATCAGTTAGCATTAATTGTTAAAGCTTGAGATACATATCATCCAGCACTGTGCAGTCTGTTGGCCAAGGTCTCAAGATCTATAGAATTTACTATACCCAAACCTGTTCCAGCTCCACCAAGTAGGGTATATCAAGCTCTTTTAAATCTATTACAGGGCAATAAAGGTGGGAAGGACACATTATAATAAAGTACAGTTTTATGTTGAGCAATAGATATATTTACAAAAGATTTAGGAACTAGTACTACTGAAGGAGGATGCTGATTAGGTGGAGTCTCCAGTAACAATGATATATATATATATATATATATATATATATATATATATATATATATATATATATATAGTATCCACATAGTTTGGTTAACTACAGTGGAAGCATTAGAGCAGACTAAATACTGGTATCTATTTTCAGTAGTAACATTAATATTATAAGTAGAGTTATCTATATTCCACTGTGTACAATTATTAATTAGTTCTTGTTCCATTGTTGATGGACAACTTTCAATTAATCTGTTACACTGTGAGGCCAGGGATGCAAAGGGAAGAGGAGTAATACAACATGAAATGTTAGAAGGCGCTTTCAGGATATAGAATGAAGGAGTCTGATAAAATGTAACATTAGTGATAGTCCAATTAGCAATGTTACAAAAGTTGAGTGCAGGGCAGTTTCCCTGTTGTGAAGGGTCAATAGCCAACCACCAATTCAATTGGATCTTGTCCCCAGAGAATCTCAACCGGGCTCCCGGAGTCCAAGTCTGTACTGCAGCATAAAACCAGAAGCCTATTAAACACTTAATTCCAAACGAACATTTGGGTTAGTGGAACATGATGCCAAGTGTCATCTCCTGAATAACAAATAATAGCTGTATTATTATTCCCTTGGGCTATTAATTCAGCTGGCCTAGGAGCGTCTCTAGGGTGTCTTTTTATCCTTACTTTGATTCCTGGGATTATGTTCTCGGGTACCCATTGCATTTCATCTGAGCTACCAAATACTTGATCCCCTCTAGTAGTCTTATCAGGGGATTGGGTTTTTCCTGTCCATTGTCCAATGAGGTATGGTTATATAACCATCTGACATATCCTTTCCCCAGTCTTACTGGAGTAGGTTTCAGACACATGGGAATTATGCAAACAAACTTTAATTTCTCCTCTATAATCATTATGTATTACTCCTCCCAGTACATGTACCTGTCTGTGCCTTATTGCCCAAGCTGGATATAGAGAATAGCTGACCATAATATCCAGTAGGTAGTTTGACCCCAATACCTGTATTACATGATAATTGGCCTTGAGGTTTTATTTCCACATCATTTACTACATATAAATCATAGCCTGCAGACCAAGTGAGGCCCTCCAAGGCTCCCTGGCATTATCATGAAATTTCCGCCATTGTATGGTAGGAGTGTTAGATGCTTTCCTTATTTGTAAGTTAGGAGTCACCATTCTGGACAATGGAGTATCTTCTTCATCAGCCAATGGTCTATTATTTAACTATCTCAAAGCTTCAAATAAATTTTCCTTCCATTTCTTTAAGTTATTATCCCCCAATTTCTTTAAACTTTCTTTTAACAGGCCATTCATCCTTTCAATGAGGCCTGCTGCTTGTGGATAGTATGGGATATGATACATCATTCAATATTATTATATTCACAATAAGCATCAATTTCCTTTCCCTTGAAGTCAGTTCCATTGTCACTCTGGATTTGCATAGGAGTGTCATAATATAAGGAGATGATATCTAAAGTCATACAAGTATTTTTTTGAGTTGCTCGTCTACATGGGCAAGCAATTAGTATTCCTGAATAAGTGTTACACAAGTATAAGCATATTGGCACACTTGATTTAGAGGTAATGGGCCTATATAATCAATCTGCCAAATCTGGGCAGGCAAAGTGCCTCTAGCCAATTCTCCAGTTACAGTTCAAGGTATGGAGTGCTGACAAGAGCTGGCTTTGGGGGAACTCCTGTTTAAAAATATCTAAGGGTATATTAATTCTTCTAGCCAATGCCCACCTGTAAGATACAAGAGCACCAAGATGGCCTGCAGTGATGTGAATCCATTTTCCTAGCATCAAATCATCCCTGTTCTCCAGGGGCATCATTTGCAGGGATTTTCCTTCTACTTTTGAGAGTTCATCAGCTTGGGCATTATACTCATGTTCCACCGAATTATCTTTCACATGGGCATCTACATGAAACACAGACACATTAGTATACTGGACTCAAGTACATTTATCTTTCCAAATTTCATAAGCCCAAAATTGTTTTCCATAAAAATCCCAATATTTTGCATGTCATATGGTCATCTAAGTGGTTAGGTCATTAGCCACTACCCAGGTTTCTGTAAAAAAATAAATATGGCATTGTCTCCCCTTCTCCTATTTCAATATTTGACATACAGACATCGGTTTTGTCCACTGACTGCTTTCCTGTTCTTTCTAAAATATTATTTGTTACAGCGTTCCATTACCTAATTTGTCCTAAATATCTAGCAGAGCCATCAATTAAACCAAGTGTTTTTCTTTTATTCAGGACTCAAGGCATCCTATCCTTGATTCCATTTGACTGGTGAAACTGCCTTCTGAGGGGGAGTGGTCAGTGGAGACTGCACTGAGGTTAATTCAGATACTCTTTCAGGCAGGGGAGAGACACCAGATTCTCCTTGTTTAGTTCTGTTCTGTACGTACCATTTCAATTTAATTATACTGGACTTCTGTGCATATCCTATCTTATGAGAGATCAGAGTCTCCATTTATCCAGCTCATAATAGTTATTTGGGGACTTAACAGAAGTTCATGATTTAAAGGGAACTGTTCAGTTTCTACTAATGCCCAATATGCAGCTAGCAATTGTTCAAAAGGAGTATAGTTCTCTCCCACAGGTAGCAGTCTAATATTATTATTTTAAAATTGCCCCAATCACTTTTAAGAACATATGTCAATTTAGTACAAATCTGGGTTGCCAATCCCAGAAGAAATTCCATAATTTATTAGTTGATTCATAGCTCTCTATGTTCTTTCCTACTTTATATTGATTTAAAATCAAATTTCAAAACTTCCAAAACCAATACCTTATTCATACAAAGTCAAACTTGCTCATACCTTCATTCTACATGCTTTAGCTACCATAAATTAAAAAGAACCTAACCTTATCTATGCCTCTTCATTTTCTTTGCACCCGCTCTCATTATTCTCTTCACAGGTCCTTAAATCCAGTATTCAGACTGCACAACTTGCATTTCCTCTTAACAAACTACTTAAGCATATTTCAGACTTTATTCACCCCTCCTTTCTTCTTCTTTTATTTTAACACATAATGTTCATGACCAGATCCAATGATTTATTTAAAACCTTACTTTTGCAGCTAAACAGGCATAGTTCTATTTCCAAATTCTTGGGCAAGATTTTTCAATGTCCCTAATTCCGTTGTATACTTAAAACTTTACAGATTGTAATGGTCTTTGTACTTTTGCAAGAATAATTTCTCATCAGGTAAATTGAGAGTCATCCCTCTTAAAAATGTACTAATATGTACTCTGGGATAAAGGGAACAATCATCACTGAGTACTCCTTTTTTGGGTAATTGACCTACCTTGATCATTATTTTAAATTGTTTTACCTAAATTTCTTTTCCCCCCAAGCCTGTAATTTTAACAGACATTCCATTTCTAAATATACTAGGATTGCCATCCATCAAAGAGGTCTTGCCCCAAATTCAAAACAAAACAAAACAAAACAAAGAAACTTTAGTAACAGTTGTATATCCATTTTTCTAATTTATAATCAAAGGCACATGGGGTCTATAATCATTGTGTAGGATGCGGGCATGTAAGGCTTGACCATTATCCTACTCTCCTTTAAAATATTCTAATGAGGGATACAAGGATGGGGGGGCGGAACAGTAGGCTCCACATTCAATGTAGAAACCTTTCCTTTATCTCCCACCTTTTTACAGTATAATTGATATATTTCAAAAGTACCAATGCCATCTATCTCCTCCCTTCATACTCTTGATTTGAGTAAGGCAGAGAATATTTCATTATAGGACACACAAGCATTTGATTTGCGATTCCTAGGTTTATTCCATTCTCTGGGAGCAGGTTCTCCTACATCTTTAAATTCTTCTAATTCTCCCAGCTGAGATAATTTATCTATCACTTGTCCCAGACATTCTCCTAAAATAAAATTTTGACACTTCAACATAGACCTTCGCCCCTGTAGGTAAATCAATTCTTTTTTCCATTTGAACTTTCTCTTCCTCTTTCTTATCCAAAGCTTGACATACCTTCTGATACATGGTTAAAAGAGATTATCCCCTTCTGCAAATAACATTCATCTCCTTTCCCTTTTCTATGGTAATTTTACTTAAGTACTCAGGAAGTTGGGGAGGCTTTCCATCCCTGACTCGGCTTCCCCAATCTTCACACTAACCAGTATGGTATTTTGAGCCCAGACCTTTGCTAAAGTAGAAAAGGGAAGGTCTTCCCATCCCAGTACTTCAACAGGGATGGGGATTTCTGCTGTTTTCTTAAATAGAGGCATTTACACAACAAATCCTGTTTGTGACACCAATTAATGTATTGTGATTTTAATGAGGTTCTGATTCTTTCCTCTAAATGATGCTCTCACACAGTTGAAAATGAAAGTATGTTAATAATACAAGGAATGGATTGCTTGCAATAATATTCTATACAGCAAATAACATATATATATATATATATATATATATATATATATGAGAAAGGATTGTTAATACTATAACAAAAGTAGAAGAGAAAGATAGAGAAAACATCACCAATTTGGGGGAGCACCAAATGTAAATCACCTTCGCTGGAGAATTCTGGTTCAAAAGCAGGCTTTGAGATTTGAATGGGAAAGGGCCCCAAGCAGAAAATCTTCTTCTCCATGGGTAAGATTACCTTTTCTGCTTCCTCTCCTTCTTCATAATGAATGATTGGAGTCTCAGGATATTTATTAGGGGAGAACAAAGGTTTGTTGCCAAATTCAGTTAGAAAGGATCCCAGAATTCGTATCATGAAAGTAAGAAGTCAGTAAGTGTTATGAAGTGAGGAAGATGTCATATGGGGCTGCAAGACACAACATAACTAAGGTCAGTATTGTGAGAATAGCCAGTTCTTTTCAGTTCCAAGGAATGGTTAGTTCCTGGGACTCTAAGAACATGGTCAAATCACATAGGATATTTTCCAGGGGGGGAAAGACACATTCTCAAAAAGGCTCGAGTGAACTTACTCATACAAAAATCTTAATTTCTTATTCAGGTGGTACCACAGAAGTGTTTTAATTTTAATTTCTCTATCTATAATAATTTAGAGCAATTTTTCATATGACTGTGGACTGCTTTGATTTCCTGATCTGCAAATTGCCTCCACATATCCTTTGACTGTTTGTCATTTGGATAATTGCTTTTTTCCCACAAATTTGATTCAGTTCTTTATATATTTTAGAAATGATTCCTTTGTCAAAAATACTAGTTGTAAAAATTGTTTCCCAGTTTACTACATTTCTTTTAAGCTTGGTTACATTGCTTTTGTTTGTGGAAAAGCTTTTTAAGTTAATGTAATCAAAATTATCTACTTTGATTTTAATGATATTCTCCATCTCTACCATGGTCATAAATGGCTTCCTTTTCCATAGATTTGACTGGTAAGTTATTTGTTGATCTACTAGTTTGCTTATAGTATTTTATTTTATATCTAGATCCATTTTTATCTTATCTTGGTATAGGGTGTGAGATATTGGTCTAATCCAAGTTTCTGCCATACTAACTTCCAATTTTCCCAAAAGTTTTCATTGAAGAGAAAGTTTTAATCCCAGAAACTGGACTCTTTGAGTTTATCTAACAGCAGAATACTATCTTTGTTTCATGCTATGCCTTTTGCACTTAGTCTATCCCACTGATCCAACACTCTACTGCATAGCCAATATAAGACAATTTTGATGATGCTTTATATCTTTTAGGGCTAAGCCACCTTTTTTTTGCACTTGTATGATCTTGACTTATTTTTCTCCTTATGAATTTACTTAAATATATATCTAACACATTAAAGTAATCTTTTTTGGAATTTTGACTGATAGAGCACTAAATAGTTTAGGTAGAATTGTCATTTTTATTATTTCAAACTATCCATCAACAGTTGATATTTGCCTACTTATTTAAGTCTGATTTTATTTTTTACTTGTTTTCATAGAGTTTCTGAGTCTACCCTGGCAGGTAGAATCAAGCACTCTATGTTGTCTGAAGTTATTTTGAATGCTATTTCTTTTTCTAGCTCTAGCTTTTGTATCTTGTTAGTAATATATAGACACGCTGAGAATTTATGATGGTTTATATTTTATCTTGCTACTTTGTTAAAGCTACTAATTGTTCTTAGCAGTTTTTAGGTGATTTTTTTTAGGACTCGGTAGCTTTACCATCATGTCATCTGCAAAGAGTGAGAGTTTTGTTTCATCCCTCCCAATTCTAATTCCTTCAATTTCTGTTTCTTCTCTTATTGCTACTGCTAAGATATCTAATATTATATTGAATATATTGAATAGTAATGGTGATAATGGACATCAGTGTTGCACCCCTGATTTTATTGGAAATGCTCCAATTTTATTGCCACTACATATAATATTTGGTGATGATTTAGATGGATATTATTTATTATTTTTAGGAAAACTACATGCATTCCTAAACTTTCTAGTGGTTTTTAAATAGGAATTGATGTTGTATTTTATCATAAGCTTTTTCTTTTTTAATTTATTTTTATTAAAGATATTATTTGAGTTTTACAATTTTCCCCCCAATCTTGCTTCCCTCCCCCCCACCCCACCCCCCATGGAAACACTCTGTCAGTCTTTACTTTGTTTCCATGTTTTACCTTGATCCAAATTGGGTGTGATGAGAGAGAAATTATATCCTTAAAGAAGAGAAGAGAAGAATAAGAGGTAAAAAGATCAGACAAGAAGATATCTGTTTTTTTCTAAATTAAAGGTAATAGTCCTTACACATTGTTCAAACTCCACAGCTCCTTATCTAGATACAGATTACACTCTCCTTTGCAGACAGCCCAAAATTGTTCCTGATTGTTGAACTGATGGAATGAGCAAGTCCTTCAAGGTTAAACATCACTCCCATGTTGCTGTTAGGGTGTACAGTATTTTTCTGGTTCTGCTCATCTCACTCAGCATGAGTTCATGCAAATCCCTCCAGGCTTCCATGAAATCCCATCCCTCCTGGTTTCTAATAGAATAATAGTGTTCCATGACATACATATACCACAGTTTTCTAAGCCATTCCCCAATTGAAGGACATTTACCTGATTTCCAATTCCTTGCCACCACAAACAGGGCTGTTATAAATATTTTTCGACAAGTGATGTGTTTACCCTTTTTTGTCATCTTTTCAGGTTATAGAACCAGTAGTGGTATTGCTGGGTCATTATGCACATTTTTGTTGCCCTTTGGGCATCGTTCCAAATAGCTCTCCAGAAGGGTTGGATGAGTTCACAGCTCCACCAACCATGTAATAGTGTCCCAGATTTCCCACATCCCTTCCAACAATGATCATTATCCTTCCTGGTCATATTGGCCAATCTGAGAGGTGTGAGGTGGTACCTCAGAGAAGCTTTAATTTGCATTTTTCTAATAATTAATGATTTACAGCATTTTTTCATATGGCTATGGATTACTTTGATCTCCTCATCTGTAAATTGCCTATGCGTATCCTTTGACCATTTGTCAATTGGGGAAATGGCTTTTTTGTTTTAAAAATATGACTCAGTTCTCTGTATATTTTAGAAATGTGTCCTTTGTCAGAATCATTAGTTGTAAAGATTGTTTCCCAATTTACTACATTTCTTTTGGTCTTGGTTACATTGGTTTTATCTGTGCAAAAGTTTTTTAATTTGATGTAATCAAAATCATCTAATTGGTTTTTGGTGATGTTCTCCAACTCTTCCTTAATCAAAAACTGCTCCCCTTTCCATAGACCTGACAGGTAGACTAGCCCTTGATCTTCTAATGTGCTTATATTATTGTTTTTTATGTCTATGTCCTGTAACCATTTGGATCTTATCTTGGAAAAGGGTGTGAGGTGTTGGTCTAATCTAAGTTTCTGCCATACTAACTTCCAATTATCCCAGTGATTGTTATCGAAGAGGGAGTTTTTATCCCAATGGCTGGACTCTTTGGGTTTATCAAACAGCAGATTACTATAATCATCTCCTGCTTTTACATCTAGTCTATTCCACTGGTCCACCACTCTATTTCTTTGCCAATACCAAACAGTTTTGATTACTGATGCTTTATAATATAATTTTAGATCAGGTAGGGCTAAGCCACCTTCTTTTCAACTTTTTTTCATTAAGCTCCTGGCATTTCTTGACTTTTTATTTCTCCATATGAATTTACTTACAATTTTTGTCTAACTCATTTAAGCAATTTTTTTGGAATTTTGATTGGTAGGGCACTGAACAGATAGTTTAGTTTTGGTAGAATTGTCATTTTATTATATTAGCTCTACCTATCCAGGAGCAGTTGATATTTGCCCAGTTATTTAAATCTGATTTAATTTCTGTGAGAAGTGATTTATAATTGTTTTTAAAAAAGATTCTGAGTCTGTCTTGGCAAATAGACTCCCAAATATTTTATATTGTCTAAGGTTACTTTGAATGGGATTTCTCTTTCTAGCTCTTCCTTCTTTTTCTTGCTAGACATATATAGAAAAGTTGAGGGTTTATGAGGGTTTATTTTATATCCTTCAACTTTGTTAAAATTGCTAATTGTTTCCAGTAATTTTTTGGATGATTTCTTGGGTTTCTGTAGGTAGACCATCATGTCATCTGCAAAGAGTGAGAGTTTTGTCTCTTCCTTCCCAATTCTAATTCCTTCAATTTCTTTTTCTTCTCTAATTGCTGATGCTAACATTTCTAGTACAATATTAAATAGTAGGGGTGATAATGGGCACGCTTTTTTCACCCCTGATCTTATTGGGAATGCCTCTAGCCTCTCCCCATTGAATGTAATGTTTGTTGATGGTTTCAAATAGATACTGCTAATTATTTTAAGGAACAGTCCATTTATTCCTACACTCTCTAGTGTTTTTAATAGGAATAGATGCTGTATTTCGTCAAAAGATTTTTGAGCATCTATTGATATGATCATATGGTTTCTGATAGGTTTGTTGTTGATATAATTGAGCATACTAACAGTGTTCCTAATATTGAACCAACGCTGCATTACTGGAATAAATCCTACTTGATCATAATTTATTATCCTAGTGGTGACTTGTTGTAATCGTTTTACTAAGATTTTATTTAGGATTTTCGCATCTGTATTCATCTGAGAAATAGGTCTATAATTATCTTTCTATGTTTTAACTCTTCCTGGTTTAGGTAACAGTACCATATTGGTTTCATAGGAAGAGTTAGGCTGATTTCCATCTTTCCCTATTTTTCCAAAGAGTTTATATAGGATTGGAACCAATTGTTCCTTAAATGCTTGGTAGAATTCACTTGTGAATCCATCAGGCCCTGGGGATTTTTTTTTAGGGAGTTCAATAATGGCTTGTTGAATTTCTTTTTCTGAGATAGGGTTGTTTGGGTATTTAATCTCTTCTTCATTTAACCTGGTCAACTTACATTTTTGTAAATATTCATCCATTTCACTTAGATTATCAAATTTATTGGCATAGAGTTGGGCAAAATAATTTCAAATTCTTACTTTAATTTCCTCAGCATTGATGGTGAGTTCACCTTTTTCATTTATGATATGAGCAATTTGGTTTTCTTCTTGCTTTTTCTTTAAATTGACCAGAGGTTTCTCAATTTTATAGGTTTTTTCATAATACCAACTTTTGGTTTTATTTATTCATTCAATATTTTTTGCTTTCAATTTCATTAATTTCTCCATTCACTTTTACAATTTCTAATTTGGTATTTAATTGGGGATTTTTGATTTGATCTTTCTCTAATTTTTTAGTTGCATGTTTATTTCATTAATTTCCTCTTTCTCCAATTTATTCATGTAAGCATTTAGACCCATAGTATATCCCCTGAGAGTCGCTTTCAATGAATCCCATAGGTTTTGGTATGCTGTTTCATTATTATCATTATCTAGGGTAAAATGGTTAATTCTTTCTATAATTTGTTTTTTGGTCCACTCATTTTATAAATGAGATTATTCAATTTCCAATTTGTTCTGGGTCTATATCTCCTTTGCCCAGTATTGCATATGACTTTTATTGCACTGTGATCTGAGAAAGATCTATTCACTATTTCTGCTTTTCTGCAGTTGATCATTAGATTTTTATGTCCTAGTATATGGTCAATTTTTGTATTATTTCCATGTACTGCAGAGAAAAAGGTATATTCCTTTCTATCCCCATTCAGCTTCCTCCATAAGTCTAACATATATAATTTTTCTAAAAATCTATTCACCTCCCTAATTTCTTTCTTGTTTGTTTTATGATTTGATTTATCTAGATCTGAGAGCAGGAGGCTGAAGTCTCCCAATAGTAGAGTTTTGTGGTCTATATCTTCCTGTAGTTCTTTCAGCTTCTCCTCTAAGAATTTGGTTGCCATCCCACTGGGTGCACATCTATTCAATATTGAAATGAATTTATTGTCTATGGTAACTTTTAGGAGGATGAAGTTTCCTTCCTTATCTCTTTTTACACTATCTATTTTTGCTGCTGCTTTCTCTGAGATAAGGATTGCTACCCCTGCTTTTTTTTACTTCAGCTGAAGCAAAATATATTTTGCTCCAACCTTTTAACTTTACTTTACATGTATCTCTCTCTGTTTAAATTTAGTTTCTTGTAAGCAGCATATTGTAGGATTCTGGTTTTTAATCCACTCTGCTATTTGCTTACGTTTTAAGGGAGAGTTCATCCCATTCACATTCAAGGTTATGATTGCTAATTCTTTATTGCCCTCCGTGCTATCTTCCCTCAATTTGTATTTTCCCCCCTTTCTCCCACCTTTCTCCATATTCCCCAGTATTTTGTTTCTGAATACCACCCCCTTCAGTGTGTTTGCCCTCCTATATCACAACCTCCCCTTTCTTTCCCCATTCCTTTTTTCTCTTTTCCCTTCCCTTTCTTTTATTTCCCCTTCCCCCCCCCACTCAGGTTCCCTTTCTCCTCCCCCCTCCCCCTTTCCCCATTTATTAGTTGAAAGGTTAGATGTTTTATAAGTTAACTGAGTATGTGTAGGTTTTACTTCAAGCCAAGTCTGATGAAAAGAAGATTCAGGTGTTTCTCATCTGCTCCCTTCTTCACCTCTATTACCATAGGTTTTTCTGTACCTCTTAGTCTAATGGGGTTTACCCCATTCACTCCCCTCCCTCCTCCAGTCTCTTTCCTGTCCCCCTTTTTAAGGAGGTAGTGTTTTTTAGATCATCCTAAGTCGTAGAAAATTCTGAGTGTCTGTCCCTTCTAATTCAGTATATTCTATCGAATAGCGTCAAAATTTCTGAGAGTTATCAGGGTCTTTCTCCCAAGTGGGGTTGAAGCCAGTTACATCTCTTTAGATGGCAGTCTCATGGATAGGTCATGAATGTCCATTATGTCTGTCTAGTTATATTATCTCTGTTAGAGTTACAATTCTCAAGATTTATGAGAATCTTTTTTTCCCCTGATGCTGGGATATAGCCACTTTCAACTTACGGGATTGCATTATTTTTCCTTTTACCACCACCATTTTTTTTTACCTTTTCATCTGTCTCTTGATGCTCCTATTTGATGTCCAAATTTTCTGTTTAGCTCTGGTCTTTTCATCAGAAATATTTGGAATACTTCCATTTTGTTAAATGTCTATCTTTTTACCTGGAAGAGAAGGCTCAGCTTTGCTGGAAAGTAGATTCTTGGCTGCATTCCAAGGTCCCTTGCTCTTTGAAATATCTCATTCCAAGCCATTCGATCCCTGAATGTTGATGCAGATAGGTCCTGCGTGATCCTTACTGTGGCTCCTTGATATTTAAATTGTTTCTTTTTGGCTGCTTGCAGGACTTTCTCTTTTATCTGACAGTTCTGGAGTTTTTCCAAAACATTCCTTGGTGTTTTCATTTTAGGATCTTTTTCTGGTGGGGATCGATGTACTCTTTCAATAACTACTTTGCCCTCCAATTCCATGATATCAGAGCAGTTTTCCATCACCATATCTTGGAATATTAAGTCCAGGCTTTTTTCTCTTCAATGCTTTCAGTAAGTCCTATAATTTTCAGGTTGCCCCTTCTTGATCTATTCTTGAGGTCAGTGGTTTTGTTGATGAGGTATTTTACATTTGCTTCTATTTTTTTTCTATTTTTTGATTTTGTTTAACTGACTCTTGCTGTCTCATGGAGTCATTAGTTTCTGTAGACTCCATTCTTTTTTGGGGGGAGGAGTTTTCTTCATTAACCTCTTGAAACTCCTTTTCCAATTGGTCCATTCTACTTTTGAAAGAGCTTTCCATTTGACCAATTGAGGTTTTGAGAGAATTAATTTCTTTTGGCATTTGCCCATTTGAAGATCTGAGAGATTTATTCTCATTTTGTATTTGTCTACTTGTGCTTTCTAAGGTTTTGTTTTCTTGTTGCAAGGTATTAATTTTCTCTTACAAATTTTTAAGCTCCTTCCTTATTTCTTCAAGGAAGTCTTTCTGTGCTGAAGACCAGATTGTATTCTCCTCAGAGCTTCCAGGTCTCTCTGAGATAGGGTCTTTACCTTCCAAGAATTTTTCTATGGATTCACTTTTCTGCTGACCCTGCTTCATTTTGCTAAGACCTGAGTTGGGGAGTGACTGGTTCACAAGGGCTTGGGATCTCTAAAGGCTTTACTCACTGAGTGCAGTTTCTCTGGATGGCCAGATGGAGGTGCTGGTTGCTTTCTCTGGAGTGTCTGTGACTTTGGTTGAGGCCTTCTCCCTTTGCTTGAAGGGAGGAGTTGGAGCAATTGAATTCTTTTAGCTTCAATCAATGGTGGGTTTTACCCTGGCTTGAGGTCATTCCTCAGCTGTGCTGGTTCTTCTGCTCACACACCTGGGCCTGAGGCAGAAGAAGTTTGCATTTATTTGTTAGGGAAGAAGTCTCAGTTGTAATGGGACTCAGACCAGAGGAGCCCAGGGATGGTGTCCAAACCTTCCTGCTCCAGAACTCTCCCCCCCAGCCCTGTCTGGGATCTCCTGTGGGACAGTTCCAACACCAGTGCCTCTGCTCCCCCTCAGCCTCATGCCCGCGGGGTCCAGCCCCACCTCTGATCCAGCAGGTCCGGCTCTCGGGCCCTCAGAATCCCAGTTCCAGTTTAGCTGTTAATCTGGTTGATCCGGGACTGATCCTCCCTCTGAGCCTAGACTCACCAAACTGAATTCTGCCAAAGCTGCTGCCAGAGACAAATCACAAGGTAGAGGTTCTTTCTCCTGGCTTTTCTTTCTGGGTTTTGTGGGTTGGATTTCTTTTAAGAGGTTTGTTTCATGTGATAGATGGGGAAGAGATCAGGAGACTTTAGAACTGTGCCTGTCTTCTCTCCACCATCTTGGCCAGAATTCCCTATCCTAAGCTTTTTCAGTATCCATTTAGGTAATCAAATGATTTCTGTTCTTTTTGCCATTGATATGTTTAATTATGTTGAGTGTTTTCCTACTGTTGAATCATCCCTGCCTGTTTGGTATAAATCTAACCTGATCATGTTGTAACATGCTGGTGATAACTTGCTGTAGTCTCATTACTAAAATTTGATTTAAGATTTTTGCTTCAGTGTTCATTAGAGATTCATCTTTAATTTTTTTGTGTCTGTTTTGGTTCTTCCTGGTTTAGGTATCAGCACCATTTTGGTGTCAGAAAAGGGGTTTGGCAGAATTCCATCCTCTCCCATTTTATCAATAGTTTATGAATAAAAGGAATTAATTGTTCCTTATATGTTTGAAAGAATTTACTTGTAAATTCATCTGGATCAGGAGACTTTTTCTCATGGTATTTATTGATGTTTTCTTCAAACTGTTTTTCTGAAATGGGGTGATTTAAGTAATTTATTTGCTCTTCTGTTAATCTGGGCAGTATGTATTTTTGTAAATATTCATCCATTTCACTCAAATTAACCAATTTATTGGAGTACAGTTCAGCAAAGTTGCTCCAAATTACCTCTTTAATTTCCTCCTCTGGCAATTTGTTCATCCTTTTCATTTTTGATTCTGGTAATTGTTTATCTTCTTTATTTTTTTAAATCAGATTAGCCAAAGGTTGTCTATTTTATTGACTTTTTCATGAAACCAACCCTGTTTTATTTATGAGATCAATGCTTTTCTTTCTTTCAGTTACATTAATCCCTCACTTGATTCTCATAATTTTTAATTGGATAGTTAAATGAGAATCTTTATTTTTTCTTTTTCTAGCTTTTTTTAGTTGCATACTCTACTTATTTTTCTCCTCTTTCTCATATGTATATATATATATATATATATATATATATATAATATATATATATATATGTGTGTGTGTGTGTGTGTGTGTGTGTGTGTGTGTGTTGTGTGTCTTTGTGTATGTGTGTGTGTGTGTGTGTGTGTGTGTGTGTGTATGTGTGTATTTAGGCATTTAGAGAATTTAGAGATATAAAATTTCCCTTCACCCTTCAAGACTGCCTTGGCTGCATTCCATAAATTTTGGTACAGTGTCTCATTATTATCATTTTCTTAGATATAATTATTGATTAGTTCTATTATTTCCTTTTTAATCCATTCATTTAATATAATGTACTTTAATTTCCTATAAATTCTCAGTCTGTTTTTTCCCTGAGCCTTTATTACATGTAATTTTTATTGTATCATGGCCTAAGAAGTATACATTTATTATTTCTGCCTTTCTGTATTTGATTGTAAGGTTTCTATGCTCTAGTACATGGTCAATTTTGGTGAATGTGCCATGTTCTGCCAAGAAAAAGCAATATTTTTTCTATCCACATTAAGGTTTCTCTAGAGATCTAAGTTTTCTGAGATTTATTCACCTCCTTGCCTTCCTTCTTGTTATTTTGTTGTTAGATTTATGTAGTTCGGCGAGAGGGAAATTGAGGCCCCCTATTAAAATTTTGCTATTTATTTATCCTTGTAATTCACTCAGTTTTTCCTCTACGAATCTGGATGCTGTACCACAAGGTACATACATGTTTAGTCCCTTTACAGAGATGAAGTTTCTTTCCTTATCACTTTTAATGAGATTGATTTTTACTTTTACTTTGTCTGAAATTAGGATTGCTATTTCTGGTATTCCAGTTCCTTCACTGTTGAGGCTGATAGGTCCTCTATGAGTCTGATTCTGTTACCTTTGTATTTGAATTTGGTTTTTTTGTTGCTTGTGATATTCTCTTCTTTCTTGGAGAGTTTTTGAATTTGGCTATTACAGTCCTTGGAGATTTTATCCTGGGGGTCTCTTTCTGGAAGAGTTCTGTGGATTCTTTCAACAGTTATATCACTATCTTGTTTTAGTAGATTCAGACAATTTTCCCTTATAATTTCCTACATGATGTTTTCCATGTTCTTTCTTATTCCAGGCTTTCTAGTAGTCTAATGGTTCATAGTTTATCTCTCCTGGAATTATTTTCTAGGTCCTTCATTTTCCCTAAAAGTACTTCATATTGTCTTTAATTTTTTCAGCCTTTTTATTTTGTTTGATGGAATCTTGTAGTCTTTTAGATTCATTGTATTATATTTGGTCAATTCTAATTTATAGGTTTTTATTTTCTTCAATTAGCTTCTGTGTTTCCTTTTGGTTATTTTTACTTTAAATTAAGTTGATTTTTTGGTCAAATTTTTGTAATTTTCCCACATTATTTTCATTTCTTTTCTATATTTGTCTTTTTTCACTCTTTTCTTTTTTAACTTTTTTCTAAGTTCTTATTGACTGTTTGATACTTCCCTTTTGAGTTATTTTACACTACTTTCTTCTTCAGACATGGCATTGCCGTCAACTTTGTCTGTAAAGTAGTTTACTATAGTAAGCATTGTTTTAGGTATTTTGTTCATCTTTGCTGTTTTAGTTCTACTCCTGTGGTACAGGGTGTATGGATGAAAGCTTTTCTTTTCTCATTCTGATGTCTGATCCAGAGGGAGACTTTAGCCATAGTGCAATCAGAGTCTTAACTGCTTGACAGCAGCAGAGGTCACAGCAGCTACATACCAAGCAGTAGGGAGGGTCCCAACCCTAAACAAAGTTGGAATCCAGGGAATATGGGGCAAAAGACAGGATTATCTTGGCAATAAACCACTGCTGAGTCAATACCAGGACACAAAGGAGAAAATAAACCTGTGAGGAGTCAAGGCCTGGATTGCCTAGTCAACATCTTGCAGATTGACAAGCTAGGGATCAGAGCCCCGTCCAAACAACAAGAACAGGCTTATATCTTTATTCCTAATACCCTGGGAATTGAGCTAAAGCAACAAATCTGAGTTAAAAAGCTAAAAGTGTTATCTGTAGGAAACTACTTTGCAGATTAAGATGATTACTTGCCATGTTGGAAGAAAGAAATCAGGGAAAATCACTCATAGGGAAATTCTCAAAAACATCTTTGAATTAAGAGTTAAATTCAGAAGGTGATAGACAAGCTTTAAAGAGAATTTATAAAACAAAGAAAAATGGAAAAGAAAAGTAATGATAGTTTTGGAGGAAATATTTGAAAAATTGACCAAAGAATACGACATCTTTAAAAAGAAAACACAAAAAGTAATTGAAGAAAATAAAAAAGCTAAACATAAGAATTGAACAAAAGAAGCAAATGAATCTACAAGATTACAAAATTACATCAAAAAAACCCAAAAGGATTGAAAAAAAATTGAAAAAATGTAAAGTACCTTTTGTAACAAATGAACAACCTGTAAAAGAGATCCTGGAGAGAAGATGTATCAATCATTAGAATATCAGAAAGTCTGGATCAAAAAAAAATAACATGGAAAATAATATGAAGGAAATTATCATGGAAAATCATCCAAATCTGCTTGAACAAGAAGACATAATCATTGAAATAATACACACACCTCTCCAGAAAGAGACCCAGCATCAAAACATCAAGGGCTGTTATAGCCAAATTCCAATTCTCTCAAATAAAGGAGAAAATACAGCATGCAGGAAAAAGGAAAGAACTTAAATATAAAGGCAACACAATTACATTGAAGGCAGAGGACCGGGAATGACAAATATTGGAGGCCAAAGGAGCTGGGATTATAGCCACAAATTTCCAACCCTGAAAAATTCAGCATATTAGGTAAAGGGAAAAGATGGATGTTCAACAAAATAGAGGGTTTCCACAATTTCCTGACATGAAGTACAGAACTGAACAGACAATTCAATTTCCAACTACCACTTAAGAGGTGCATAAAAAGATAAAAGAAAAGGTCTTGAAAAAACAAAACAAAACAAATGTTAGGCAATATCATCAAATTGTATAGAACCCTAAAAACCAAACATATAACACTTCTAACTCTTGAGAATTTCAAATCTTTTAGGATAATTTGAGTGTCAAATGTAATTGAAGAGATTGGACTGAGAGGTTTTGTATATAGTTGGGTCTTATCTTTCCATTGTAGAAGTAAAAGCTGACATCCTTACATTTGAGACAAAATGTCCTGATGAAAAAAAAATGGTGATAAATCTAAACTCAAGTGTGTCAATATACTTCAGACCCTTTCAGTACTTAGAGTCCTTTAATATTCTTATGGTTAATTTAATCAAGGTTTGATTTAATACTTATATCACTTAATAAGGGGTTAAGTACCCTGTGTGGGGAAGGTGGGGAGAAAATAGGTTTGGGGGGAGAAAAGTAGAAGTAGCTCATAGGAATGACCTGAATTTGGAAGATATTTTGAATCATGAGTATTGTGTCAATTTGGAGTGTACTTGAAAAAGAATTCAGGAAAATATGATTATAATGTGATGTAATACAAGACTCATGAAAAGTGTACTTCTAATGACATAGAAGGGGGGAGTACTTAGTGAATTTGGGGAAATGTTGCTTATCAAACAATCAATCATTCAATCATTTAATCTGTGATGGTACTTTGCTATCAAGTTGAGCTTATCAAGTTGAGCTTATCAAGTAATCAATTAATGAAGTTATTAATGATGAAATCTGATTAATAGTACCAGGGTGATAAAGACCACCAAGTACAGAGTCACATAGATTTATAATTTTAGAGGGGAAAAAGGAAGGGTGTAAACACAGAGCAAATTGAATTCCATAGATTTAGGGAATAAGCTTCATTTCCACTTGGGTTTAAAAATCTATCCTTCTCTACAGGAAATGTGGGGGCAGAGAAGGGGAACGAAAATGGAAGAAGAGAATGATAAAAGGGAAGGTTATTGTATGAGTGAAAATAAACTGAAAATTAAATTTTAAAAGTAAAAGTTAAAGTGGAAAGGGAGCAAAATTTTGGTTAAGAGGAATAAGAGGAAAGGAAAGAGAAAAATTTAGAGGGGAAAGATGGGGTGAAGTGAAATACAGAATTAGTAATCTTAACTGTAAATGTGAATGCAATGAACTTTTCAATGAAATGGAAGCATATAGCCGAATGGAGTAAATCCAATATGTTGTTTCTAAGAATCAAATTTAGTACAGAGAGATACACATAGGATAGAAGTAAAAGGATAATGCAAACTATACTATACTTCAACTGAAGCAAAAATAAGGGGTAGGTATCCTGATCTCAGTTGAAAGAAAAGCAAAAACAAAAGATCCCCTTAAAAGGTATAAAAGAAAACTATGTCTTCCTAAAAAGCACCATAGCTAAGAAAATTATATAATTATTGAACATGTATGCACCTAGTAGTATAGCACCCATATTCCCAGAGGAAAAGCTGAGTAAATTACAAGGAGACATAGAGAGCAAAACTTTGATAATAGGATACCTCAAACTCCCTCTCTCAGAACTAGATAACACTAACCACAAAATAAATAAGAAGAAAGATAACAAGATGAATGGAATCTTAGAAAACTTAAAAATAACAGACCTTTGGAGAAAACTTAATGTGGGTAGGAAAAATGTATACTTTTTCTTTATAATACAGGGCACCAATATCAAAAATTGGGGGTATAAAGGATTTTATTCAAATGTAGAGAGGCATAAATAATAAAAGCATACTTCTCAGACCATGATGAAATGATAAGTACTTGTAATAAAGGGCACAGAAACTCAAAACCAGTTGGCAACTAAATAACTTAATTTTAAATAATGAGTGGATCAAGCAACACATCATAAAAATAATCTATAATGATATATAAGAAAATGATAATGATGAGGCATACCACAACTTAAAGGATTTATTTCTATAAATATTTATGTGAATAAAATAGAGAAAGAAGAGATCAATTAATTGGGTATGCAGCTTTAAAAGCTAGAAAAGAAGAAATTAAAGATCCCTATTTAAATATAATATTGGAATTTCTGAAAATCAAGGGAGAGATGAATAAAAGTGAAAGTAAGAAAATTGTTGATCCAGAAAATAAAACTAAGATTTGGTTTTATGAAAAATCCTATAAAATAAATAAATAAACATTTGCTTAATCTGATTAAAAATAGAAAGGATATAAACAAATTACAATTAACAAAAATGAATTGGGTGAACTAACCACAAATTACCATTAAAGAGATAATTTGGAGCTACTTTGCCCACCTGTATGCTAGTAACTTTGATAATCAGAATGAAATGCAACAATGTTTACAAAAATTCTCCCTGTCCAGAATAAAAGAAGAGGAAGTAACATACTTAAATAAGCCAATTTCAGAAATAGAAACTGAAGAAATCATCAATAAACCCCATAAGAATTCTTCACGACTAGATGGATTTACAAGTGAATTCTACCAAAAATATAAGGAATAATTTATTTATTCTGCATAAACTATTTGGGAAAAAGGGGATGAAGGGGTTCTACCAAATTCCTTTTATGACACCAACATGGTACTGATACCCAAACCAGAAAGAACCAGGACAAAGAAAATTATGGACCAATCTCCCTAATGAACATTGAAGCAAAAATTTTAAATAAAATTATAGCAATTAGATTACAAGAAGTTATTACTAGGATAACACAAAATTATCAATTAGGATTTATACTAGGTAGACAGGGATGGTCCAATATTAGGAAAACACTCACTGAAATTGAACATATTAAGCAAAACCAACTGAAATTATTTGATTTTCTCAATAGATACTGAAAAAGCCTTTGGTAAATACATCATTCCTACTTAAATCACTAGGAATGTTTAGAAATAAATAGAGTTTTCCTTAAAATAATAAGTATTATCTATATAAAACCATCAACAAATATTATATGTAATGAGTATAAACTCAGAACATTTCCAACAAAATCAAGGGAGAAAAAAGGATACCCATCATCATTATTATTATTCAATATAATTTTAGAAATGTTAGCTCTAGCAATAAGAGAAGAAAAAAAAATTGAAGGAATCAGAATTGGCAGTGAGGAAGCAAAGCTTTTACTGTTCGCAGATAATATGATGGTATAATTAGAGAAACCGAGTAAATCACCTTAAAGTGATTTTAAGTGATTAAGTTATTAAGATATTAGGTGGAGTAGCAGGAAGTAAAAGAACAACATTTATATACATATATATATATATATATATATACATTTATATATGTAAACGAAGAACTAAAGCAAGTGATAGAAATTAATTTAAATTTCCTTAAAGTAATTGTCAACAACATTGAATGCTTGGGAATCTACCTTCCAAGACTAACCTAGAAGCTATGAAAATAACTATAAAGCACTTCTCAGCCAAATAAAATCAGATATACATAATTTCAAAATGTCAATTTTTCATGATTATTTTGAGCTAATATATTAAAAATGGCTACTTTATCAAATAAAATTACTTAACTCAGCATCATACTAGTCAAACTACTAATAGTAATAAAATTCATCTAGAAAAGCAAAAAGTCAAGAAAAGCAATGTTACCAATCAAAAAAAATGTAAAGAAAAATGGGCTATCACATCTGAAGCTATACTATAAAGAGGCAGTCATCAATACTGTCTCATACTGGTTGAGAAATAGAAGAATGGATCATTTGATTAGGTTAGGTTCAAAAGAAAAAGTCACAAATAACTACAGAAATCTACTATTTGACAAACCCAAAGACCATAGAAAAATAATAGACCAAGAAATTGTCTATCAGATCTATGAAAAAGGGATAAATTTTTATCAAACAAGAATTAAAGTACTTCATATACTGCATAATAAATGATTCTGACTATATTAAATTTTTAAAACATTTTTGTGCTCATAAAATCATTGCTGCTAGAAGGAAAACAGAAAATTGTGAATCAATCCACAACTGGGAATTCTAATAAAGGCCTCTTTTCTAAAATATATAGAGAACTATTTCAAATTTATAAGTTATTTATTATTTTATGTTATTCCCCAACTGATAAACTGATAAATAGTCAAAGGTTATTAATATATATATTATATTATATATATATATATATATATATATATACTTTTTAATATGAAATTAAAGCTCTCTCTCTCTCTCTCTCTCTATATATATATATATATATATATATAATCATGTATTATTATACTACAAATCATTATTGATTAGAGAAATGGGAAATAAAAAATCTCTGAGGTATCATCTCACACATGTCAAGTTGGCAAGATCAGTAAACAGGACAATAATCAATTTTGGAGAGGTTCTGGGAGGTCTGATACCTTAATGCATTGCTGGTGGTGTTTTGTACTGATCCAGCCATTCTGGATATCAATATAGAACTATACCCAAAAAACCCAGTAAAACTGTTCATACCCTTTTACCCAACAATTCCAATCACAGGCTTATATAGCCATAATTAATCATTAAAAATGGGATAACTCACACTTGCTCCAAAATATATAAAGGATTTTTTTTATCGCTGTAGTACATGGCAACTACCAAAAATTGACCATATAACTAGGGCATAAATAATAATCTAATAAATAAAATTAGGTGATGGTTTTAGGAATAAAACAATAAAATGGATTAACCTGTGGTTAATCTGATTAAAAAAAGAAAGAAAATAACCAAATTACCAGTATCAAAAATGAAAAGGGTGAGCTAACTACTAATGAGGAGGAAATTAAAGAGATATTTAAGAGATACTTTGCCAAATTGTTTGTCAATTTATTTCATAAGCTGAATGAAATGGATGAATACTTACAAAAATTCAAATTACACAGATTAACAGACGAAGAAATAAAATAGTTAACCCTTTTCAGAAAAAACCATAAATTGAAGAAATCCTCAATACAGTAACTAAAAAAGTTTCCAGCTCCAGGTAGATTTACAAGAGAATTCTACTAAACTTTTAAGGAATTTTAAATAAAATTAGAAAAAAATATTTTAAAATATAGGAGGAGTCGTGCCAAATTCCATTTATGGTACCATTATAATGATGATACCTAAATGCAGGAGAATTAAAACAGAAAACGAAAATTTATAGATCAGTATCCCTAATGAATATTGAGGCAAAAATCTTAAATATAAGTTTAGCTAAGAGAGGACAGCAAGTTATTCCTAAAATATATGGTCAGATAGGATGTATATCAGGTAGGCAGGGATGGTTCAGTACTAGGAAGACATTCAACATAATTGAAAATATCATTAAGAAATATACAGAAATTATATGATTATCATGATTGATGACAAAAATATCTTTGAGAAAATGCAACATCCATAACACTGAAACTATCAGCTATCAATTAAAAACTTGAAACTATCAACAAATATATGCAATGGTGATAAACTAAGAGCATTTCCAGTAAGATCAGAGGTGAATGAAGGATGTCCATTATCATCATTACTATACTAAAACTGTATTTAATTTCACAAATGTTAGCTTTAGCAAAAAGAAATGAAAAAGAAAGTGAAGGAATTAAAATTTTCAACCCAGAAGCAAAATATTCACTGTTTGCAGATGGTAGGATGCTATACCTAGAGAATCCTATAAAATCATCCCAAAACCCACATGAAACAATTAACGAATTCACTAAAGTAGCAGGATATAACACAAACCCATACAAATCATCAGTATTTCTATACATGAACAATGAATTCCACGAGTAAAAGTATATAAAGTGAAATTCCATTCAAAGTAAATTCAAACAACAAAAAATTCTGGGGAATCAACATCCCAGAACAAATCCAGAAACTGTGTGACCACAAATACAGCACATTTTTGAAACAATTAAAGTCAGATCTAAAGAACTAGAAAAATGTCAATTGCTCATTAGGTGAAGTTAATATAATAAAAAATGACAATTGTATCCAAATTAAATTAATTATTCAGTACCATACCATACACAATGATATTAACAAATAACTATTTCGCCAAGTTAGAAAAAAATAGTAAAATTCACCTGGAAAAGATAAATAATATCACAGAAATTAATGAAAAAAAAACATAAAGGGAGGTGACCATGCTCTATCAGACCAAAACTTATTATATAAAGTGGCAATCAACAAAATTGGCTGGTATCACAGAATAATGGACAAATGAATTGGGAAAGGTAAAAAAGAAACAGTAGTAAATGATCATTGCAATTTATTGTTTTACAAATTAAAAGACATTAGCATCTAGGATAAAATTTACTGTTTGACAAAAATTGTTGGGGAAACAGGAAAATAATATCACAAAAACAAGGCCAATACCAAAAAATAAGGAATAGTCCAATGCTACCTGGATTAGAAGGAAAACAAAAAGTTGAAAAAAATTCACAGCTAGAGCTTCTGATAAAGTTCACAATTGTTAAACTATTTAGAGAATTAAATCAAAACTTGATAAATGCTCAAGGGTTATGAACACATAGTTTTCAAGTGAAGAAATAAAAAACAAATATAATGATAAGAAAAATAATCCAAATCATTACTGAATATAGAAATGCAAATTAAACCTGAGGTATCAGTTCACACCTAGTTGATTGACTAATAAGGCAAAAACTAAACAATAAATATTGGAGAGATTATGGGAAGATTCAGACATTTATGCACAGTTGGTGGAGTTGGGAATTAATTGATCTTCTGGAAAGCAATATGACAGAGTAATAACACTGATCATACCCTTTGGTCCAGCAATACTGATACTAAACCTATATTGAAGAAATAGAAAATGGGAAAATTCTCACATGTTCCAAGATATTTATAGGAACTCTTTTTTGTATTGGCAAAGAATTGGAACTTGAGAAGATGTCCCTCATTTGAGGAATGGTTGAATGACTGTGGTATGTGGATGTTGTAGAGTACTATTGTTCTAAAAGAAACCATGAATAATCAGACTCTAAAGGACATGGAAAGAATTACAGGAACTGATAATGATTGAAGGGAGCAGGAACAAGATCATTGTACACAATAATAGCTACATTGTCAGTTCATCTTTGAAAGATACAGTTACACTCAGCAGTTCAGAGAGCTAATATAACCCTGCCTGACCTATTAAGAACAATGTCTTCCCCATCCATACGAAGAATGGCAACAAAAAGCAAAAAGAAAACAAAAGAAAAAACTACAGAATATTTATGATGACTGTGTTCACTTTTTACAAATTTCTCTTATGTTTTTCTTTTCTAGCCCATGTTTTCTTACTTTCCCTTAGTCTTAATTGCTCAGTCAGAAAATGACTAATTTATTAACATGTTAAATTCAAATGTACATGTACTCTATTCACCAGATTGCAGCTAAGGGGAGTGAGTACGGAAGAGAAGGCAGAAAAAAATTTTGCAACTTCTAAATATATATGTAGATATATATATGTTGAAAAAATTTTCTATCATGTAATTTTAAAAATAAAATAACAAGTAAAAAAGAAATCAGAATATCACATTTCAAAAACTGAACATAAACAAAGAAAAATAAGAAATATCTGCATTCAGTTATATAACTTTTGAGTGACTTGAGATGTTTTTGACTCTAGATCTGTATTCTCTCTGATTGGAATAATTAAAAAAAAGAAAACTCTTATCCTGTGCCCCTTTCTTTTGCCATTTTTAATCTGGATGCCCTCTATAAGGGAACCAATTTTATTACTTTGTCTTAAATTTCTTATCATATATATTTTCAGTCTTATTATTTTATTTATGTTTTCCTTATCATAAGGATGATGTTCTGGTCATAGATTTCTTTGATTTTTTTCTTCAATAGACAGTTAGCTATGTAACCCTGGGAAGAAATCATAATCCTAGATTTTTTCACTTGTCTTACAATTCAACCTCAGCCATTTCCTGGGAAGAATCCCTTTCAGTTGCTAAAGCCAAATCTATAAACAAGTTTCTTAATGCTGTCTGCCTCAGGCTCCTTAACTGACTTAAGTGGACAATAAGAGTAACTACTTCTCAGGTTTCTTGTAAGAATAAAATAAGCTGATACTTAAAATCACTTTGCAAATCTGTCATTCCTTTTCTTCTCAGCATCCTCGGTAATTTTTGTTTTAGGTTTTTTTGGTAAGGCAAATGGGGTTAAATGGCTTGCCCGAGGCCACACAGCTAGGTAATTATTAAGTGTCTGAGACCAGATTTGAACCCAGGTACTCCTGACTCCAGGGCCAGTGCTTTATCCACTGTGCCACCATCCTCGTAATTTTTAATATCATTGCTGTATCTGGTATGCAATTTCAATTCCTAATATACCCAAGATTATTTATTCATCATATTTTTTTTACTTAACTTTCAGGAAATTAATAACTTGAATTCCTTGGAGACACTAGAAAGAAAACTTTTTAAGATATATTATTTCTCTATGATTTTGTTTTCTCATTCAAAGCATTTTTTAGGGGAATAGAATCAGGAGAACAATGTACACATCAACAACATTGTGAGATGAACACCCTTGATGGAAGCTGCTCCTCTCAGCAGTTCAGAGAACTAGGACAACTGTATTAGAGCAGTTATGAACTGTGGTACCCCCATCCGGAGGAAGCAAAAAAGAACAAAACAAAATACAAATAAAACAGCCCTTCACAATCTGATGAAAACTCTTTAAAAACATCTCTTTTGTATCTCTTTACCTTAATTCTAATTCCTAATGCCAAAAATAAATAATCTGTAAAAATGTTTATGAAAATATGTATGTGCAATGCTAACCTGACTGTTTCCCACTGAGGGGAGGGAGGTGGGAAGGGAGGGTGGAAGGAAATTTTTTAACCTAAAAATGTACATGATAATGTGGATGAAAATAAATCAAATTAAAGGGGGGAAAAAGCATTGTTAGGCTAAAAATAACCCCAAAAACTTGAGGGTTAAGATGAAACCAGACTCTGAAAAATTTAGAATTTTGAAAGAAATTTACATTGAAATTGATAATATAGGTACTATGTGAATGAGAGATACTTTTGCTTTCTTATATCAACTATTTTCATTTGGATGTCATATGAATAAAATTTTAATTTTTAAAGTATTCTATTTTTACCCATTGCATGAAAAATCAATATTTACCATTTGTTTTTAAAATACTGAACTGCAAATTCTCTCCCTCCTTTCCTTCCCCACTCATAGGAAAAACAAGCAATTTAACACTTTCAGTGTTGATTTTTTCTTTCATTTCTGTGCCAAATTTCGGTCAAAATATGAATTTCACAAGGATCACTTATAGCTTTAGTTTTTGTAAGTTTCTTCCTAACTACCCTATAAATGAACCTTTAAAGCAAATAACATAAAACTTGCAATAAACATATTTTTTCAATATAGCATGCTTTCTTTCCAATAACAAAAAAACCCAATATAAATAAAGATTTGAGGTTACAGATTATACTGGTGCAGTGTATGGTAGAACTCAAAGCAGCCATTTGCATATGATGGCACTTTACATTGTTTACAGTAGGTTTATGATGTCTCTCAGGTTTTGCTCTGCTACTACATACCTCAAAATCAGGTTTGTAAGACTTGTTAAAATATGATGCTGAAAAAAAGATTGTTTAGTCAGACAATAAGGAAGAGGACTGATTGATGGTCTGCCAGATGCTCTGCATATCACTACATCTTGTTCTTTCAAAAGCAGGACATCACTGGCTTTTTCCTTGAACTTTGCCTCATCAAACTTTGTAGAGCTCTTGGGATTTTGGAAGCAGATAATATAACCATTGATTATAATAAATTCAAAAAGTCAATGGAAAATAGACTGATATTATGTATACATGTATACATATAATGCAAAAAGTTGATCAAAGAGGTCCACTCCTCATATTTTCATGTTATATTCTGCTAACATAACAGGTTTTCTCTTTGTCTACTTTGGTATTGTCATTCTTTTTTTGGTTTATTTTTTATTTTCTTATTATTTTAATAATCTTTTTGTGGAAGTATACAAAATCCCCCTACCCCTAAAAAGAGAGAGAAAGCTCAAGAGAAATGAAATGAGAGATAGGAAAAAAAAAGTGTATTTCATTCTCTGTTCAGATTCCATCATGTCTGTCTCTGAGATGAGTTGTTGTTTTTATCATAAGTAAATCAAATAATTTGCTTCAAATATTTTCCCCTAGTTGCTATTACTGGCTGCATTTCCCTCCATTTGACTCATCTCTACTCCCATTTATTCTAATCTCTCTCTCTCCTTCCACTCTCCCTCCACAGCAGTATGTTGTATTGGACTCCCCTCTCCGTTGATCTTTCTTTTCTATTTTCTACTACACTCTCCCTTTCTCCTGTCCCCTTTCTCCCAGCCCATTTCTCTAATTTTTCTCTAGGATATGATTGATTTCTATGCCCTATTGAGTGTGTATGTTAGTTCTTCACTGAACCATTTCTGATGAGAATTGAGGCTCACTCATTGCCCTCTCACTTTCCCCCCTTCCACTCTATTGCAAAAACTTTTTCTTGACTCTTTTATGGGAATTACCTTAGCCCATTCTACCTCCCCTTTCCCTTTCTCCCAATATTGTACACACACTGACTTCATCTTTATACTATAATATACCATTATATCCAACCCCCTCCTGTGTCTTGTCCATATAAGCTACTTCTTAAAGGTCTTATAAATGAGAAAGTTCATATGAGTTATTGGTAGCTTCTTCCCATGTAGGGATATATGTAGTTCAGCATCATTAAATTCCTCATGATTTGGTCCTTCCCATCAACCTTCTTTATACTGCACATGAGTATTGTACTTGGAAATCAAACTTTCTGTTCAGTTCTGGTCATTTCAACAGGAAAGTATGTAAATTCCCTGTTTCATTCAAAGTCCATGTTTTCCCTTGAAA
This sequence comes from Macrotis lagotis, assembly GCF_037893015.1. Taxonomy (NCBI): domain Eukaryota; kingdom Metazoa; phylum Chordata; class Mammalia; order Peramelemorphia; family Peramelidae; genus Macrotis; species Macrotis lagotis. Next base: position 488,548,609 of record NC_133666.1, read on the forward strand.
GAGGATGTCCAATTTTGCTGGGTAGTTGATTCTCAGTTGTAAACCAATCTCTTTTGCCTTCTAGAATATTGTTTTACAATTCCTAAGAGTTCTTATTGTGAATGCTGTCAAAACCTGACTGTGGAACCATGGTAGTAAAAGTATTTCTGGCAGCTTGTACTCCTTGCTCTTTGACTTGGGAGATCTAAAATTTGACCTTAATATTCCTGGAAGTTTTGGGGGTCTGGATCTCTTTCAGGAGGTGATCAACAGATTCCATCAATTTCTATTTTACCCTCTGCTTCCAGGATTTTAGGGCAATTTTTCTGTATTATTTCATGAAAAATGAAGTCCAGCCTCTTCTTGGTCACGATTTTCAGATTGCCCATTTTTTTGAAATTATCTCTCCTGATCTGTTTTCTGGGTCTGTTGTTTTTCCAATGAGATATTTTACATTCTCTTCTAGTTTTTCATTCTTTTCTGTTTTGTTTCTTGATTTCATGCAAAGTCATCACTTTCCTTCATCTCCATCCTGCATTTGAAGGAGCTATTTCTTTCAGTGATTGTTTTTACCTATTTTTCCAGCTGGCCAATTCTGCCTTTTAAGACATTCTCCTCATTTGCCTTTTGCTTTGTTCTTTCCATTTGACTTAAACAGGCTTTTAACATATTACTTTCTTCAGCATTTATTTGGATCTCCTTCACCAAGCTGCTGACTTGGTTTTCATGATTTACTTGCATTGCTCTCATTTCTCTTCCCAATTTTTCCTCTACTTCTCTTCCTTGTTTTTCAAAGTCTTTTTTGAGCTCCCCCATAGCCTGAGTCCATTTCCTATTTCTCTTGGAGGTTTTAGATACGGAAGCTTTGACTTTATCATCTTTTGAGTGTGTATTTTGATACTCCATGGGACCAAAGTAGTTTTCTATGAACTGATTCTTCTTCTTCTGTTGTTTGCTCATTTCCCCAATTGAAGAATGATTTACCAATCTCCAAAGCTTTCAGAGGGGGCACTTGGGATACCCCACAGGGACCTTAATTCCTCCAAATTATTGTGTGAGGCTCACCGTGCTCTGGTCTGTGGATCACAAGCCCTCCCCTCTGGGCTGGAGCTGTGAGGAGGGTGCTATTTCTTTATGGTAGCTTGGATGCGCAGAATGTGATCTGCATCTGAGTATGGGCAAAGCAACAAAGCCCTGCCCCAGGGATAGCAGTGAGACCTGTGCAATCTCCCATGACTCTTTATCATCTATAGACTGAGTACTCTGTAAGTGCTGACTGGCTCCACATGTTACTGCTGCATGGTTGCTCTGAGGTCATTGCTGGCCCAAGCTCAACACTAATTCTTGTATGACAGAGTTCTCTCATTACCCCTTCAATCTGTCCTGGGATCCCTGGGTTAGAAGGTTTGGAAACCATTGTCAAGGACACAGGTTTGCCAAGGGACCCAGGAGCTCCACAAACTGATCCTGGAAGGCTGGAGCTATTTTGCTCTGGTATGACTTGACTGTGGCCCAGTTGCACTGAGGTTCTTTGCAACCTTTGGTCCTAGGAACAGACCTTTCTTGCACATCTTCTAAGTTGTCCTGGACTGTGAAATTGTATCACACACAGTTTTTTATGGGTTTTGACCCTTTAAATGTAACTGGAGTCATAATTTTATGGCTTTTGGAACTTTTTGCAGGGATGAATTTCCGGGACCTTCTGCCTTCATTCCACCATCTTGCCTGCCTCCCAGTAATCAGTGTTGATATCTTAATGAATTACTTTGTCAAAAGAATTATTTATATGCATGGTTGACATAACTCAGATGCTCTTCACATCCAGCCAGCAGCAACTAATCAATTTATTACATATCATTACACTATGTATTCATATTTTATTCTAAGACTTTTATGTTTCAGACCTGTTGGCATGTATTATTTCCCCTACTCTGATGGTGCCAGGCACCAATAACCTTAGATTCAAGCAATACAAACAGATCAGGAGAGAAAAAATTGTCAATGTATATGATATGTCCTCTGTTTTCAAATCTATTCAGAAGAGCAAGTTCTACCTTTGAAATCAATAACAAACCTTGTGTTATAAACATAACATTATTGTCTTCTGCCACTATGTAAGCCTGGCTGTAGAACTGACACCAAAATGGTCAGGGTTATCCAAATCCTGCACATAGCCCTTGCCATGAACTTCATTTGCCTACTGCATTGAAAATGTTAATATAATTCATACATGTATATTCTCATAAAACATTTTCAAATTAGTTATGCTGCTAAAGAAAACAGAGAAAAAAACAAGAAAATTAATTAGAGTGAAAAATATGCTTCAATCTGGTTTCAGATTCCATAAATTCTTTCTACAGAGATGGAGAGCAATTTCCAAGATAAATGCTTAGAGTCGTCTTGCATTATTTTACTGTTCAGAATAGCTAAACAATTTATATTGTTATTACTGTACTCAGTGTACTCCTGGCTTTACTCTTTTCACTTTGCCATCAGTTCATGTAAGCCTTACTAGGTTTTTTTGAGAGCATTCTGCTCATCATTTCTTACAATCCATTAGACTTCTATCACAATTATATAGCACAATTTATTCATCCATTCCCCAGTTGATAGTATCACCTCAATTTCCAATTCTTTGCCACCAGAAAAAGAAACTTAGTAATATTTTATTCATTTAGGTCCTTTTTTAAAAACAGATTTAGTAATGGAATTGCTGACTCAAACCTGAATGCTTTCATAGTTCTATGGATCAAATGATTGAATCAGTTCACAACTCCAACAAAAGTGTTAGTGTGTCCCAAATTCCAATAAATATTTGTAATTTGATTCTATACTGTAATATTAGCCAATTGAAAAGTCATGAGCTAATAAATCATAATTGTTTTATTTTACATTTCTCTGATCAGTAATGAGAAATTTTTTTCATATGGCTATAAGAAACATTATTTTTTATGAAAATTGCTTTTTTATTTTTATTTTTATGTGGAGAATGATTCTTTATTTTATGGATTAGACTTGTTTCTATATTTCTAAAATGAGGCCATTATCATAGAATCTTACTTCACCTTTTCCACAATTATGGCTATAACTTCAATGTCATTCCTCTTATTTCTACCCTTTTATTCTATTCTCTCTTTTTGATTCCATTCTTCTAAAAATAATTTCACATTTTACTTCTGACTACCATCTGTTACAATTGGCCTCAGTTTCTTTTATCCCCATCTCATCTTTTTATCCCTATTGTCTCCTACCTAATTTCTGGGGTAAAGACGTTTTTCATACCAAATTGAAGGTATAAATTGCTTCCTTTAACCAATTCCAGGGAGAATAATATTCAAATATTCCCTACCACATTTCCACTTTCCATTACACTAATAAAGTTCTCTCTTGATTGTTTTTGAAACAGTTTATCCCCTTCTCCATCTTTCTCCCAGTTCATTCCTCTTTCTCACCTCCTAATTTTATTTTTAGAAATAATTCAATCATATTCAACTTTCATTTGAGCCTTCTTTCTATATATACTCCTTCTAACTACACCTGTGGGAAAGTTCTTATGAGTTAAAAGTATAATCTTTCCATATAAGGATGTGGACATCTTAAACTAATTAAGTCCTTTATGCATTCTCTTTTCTTTTTAACATTTTGACATCTCTTGCACATATTATTTGACAGTCAAATTTTCTTATTAACATGGTTATCAAAATTATGTCTGTTCAATACTAACCTGACTATACTATGCTGAGGGAAGGGGTCTGGGAAGAGAAGATGGAAGGAAATTTTGTAACTTAAAAACTTACATGTGCATATGGATGAAATATAGATAAAAGAAAGGCAAATATTCTATTAAAGATTTTTTTTATCAATAATGCCTAAACATTTAATTTATTAAATTTTCATGTTTTTCCCAGAAGTACTATACAAGTTTTTCTGGGTAAGTGATCCTTTTATTTTAATTCAAGGTGGTCAGCTTATTCCAATCTCTCCAATTTTTTAATGTAGAAATTGTAAAATTTTGGTTGTGCTAAATAAATCTCCACAATACTCCCTGCCCCTTGGCTGCTTGCAATAATTTCTCCATGACCTGGCAGTCTTGAAATTGGCCTATAATATTCCAAAGAATTTTCATTTTGGCATCTCTCAAGAGATGATTGGTAGATTGTTCCAATTTTTTGATAGCAGGTTCTAGAATAATGGCATTTATAACTGTGAATTTCTTGAAAGATGATCTCTATTTTTCTTATCTTGACTTTTAAGAAGTCCAGTGATCTTCAAATTATCTCTCTTGTATCTGTATTCCAGGTACATTGTTTTCCCATTGAGACAGTAAAATTTTCTTTATTTTTCACTTCTTAATGTTTTATTGTTTTATATTTATTTAAGTATTGAAGACACAAAATTATATTTTTAGATAACCATTCCCTTCACTTGAGTTTGCACCTTGTTTTCCATTTGACTAATTCAACTTTTAAGGGACACTTTTTTTTTTTAGTTTTTGCAAGGCAGTGGGGTAAAGTGGCTTGCCCAAGGCCACACAGCTAGGTAATTATTAAGTGTCTGAGTCCGGATTTGAACTCAGGTACTCCTGACTCCAAGGACAGTGCTCTATCCACTGCACCACCTAGTCACCCCTTTAGGGACACTTTTTATCAGTGGATTTTGTGCCTCTATCTTAATTGGATAATTTAGCATTTCTAAGGAGAATTCTTTATTGATTTTGTGTTTGTATGCATATATGTATGGATGTGTATATATGTACAAACACTTAAATATATACATGGACATTTATGATACACACACATAGATATCTTTATAGATATATGCACATTTACAATGAAATATACATGCATATATTCACAACAAGACAAAGAAAATACAAATGGACAAGTGCAAAAAGAAAATAATTCTCACAAAACCACAATGGGGAAATGAAAAACTCCTTCAAAAATAGAATTGATGAAATGGAAAAGGAGTTGCAAAAAGTAAATGAAGAAAATTCTTCTCTACAAAATGATTGAAATCTCTGGAAACTAATGACATTCATGAGAAAAGAAATAAAATAAAAGAAATATATAAAATAAAATTAAAAAATTTAAATAAAAATATAATAAATAAAATAAAATAAATTAGAAGAAAATATAAAATAACACATTGGCAAAATAACTGACCTGGAGAATAGATCCAAGACAGACAACTTAAGAAACATTGGGCTTCCTGTGAACAATGAAGAGGAAAAAAAGCATGGACTCCATACACTAGTATATAGAGAGGGAGAATTACGCTCAAATGGAAGTGGAGGACAAAATAGTAATTGAAAGAATAAATCTATCCCCTCTTGAAAGTGATCCCCAAAATTAACATAACAAGGAATAAAGTGGCCAAACTCCAGACCAACCAGATAAAAGAGAAAATCCTGCAAGCATCCTGAAAGAAAGAATTTAAATACCAAAGAGCCACAGAAAAGATTGTTCAAGGCATGGCTGCAACAACACTGAGGTATTCAAGGGTGTGAAGTATGATATTCCAAAGAGCTAGGGAGCTTGCAATGAAGCCAAAAATTCACTATCTGGCAAAACTGTGCCTTCTATTCCAAGAGAAAAGATGGACATTTTACAAAAAAGGAGACTTCCAACTTTTCCCAAAGAAAAGTCCAGGGCTAAATAGAAAATTTGGACTACAAACAGGAGACTAAAGAGACACATGCAAAGGTGAAAAAAAGGAACAGAAAAAAATAACTACTATCAAATAAGATTAAACTGGCTATATCCCCACCTAGCAGAAAGGTTCTCTTAGCTCTCAAGAACTGTACCTCTGTTAGAGAGAATGTATTAGCCAAAAGAGATGTACACTCATGACTTATCAATGACTCTGATAGAATGCTTTAAAAAGAGTATTTATTTAAAAAGGTGGGGCAGTGAAGTGATGAGAGAATGGAGGAGACTGAATGTGGGAAATTATGTTACATGAAGCAGTATAAAGGAATTTTGCAAGAGGGGAAGAAGGGAGGAGGTGAGAACTGCCTCAATTTTAATCTCATCAGATCTGGCTCAAAGAATGATTAACATACACACATTCAGTTAAGTTTAGAAACCTATCTTACCTTTCAAGTATTAAGAGAGGAAAGGAGGAAAGGGAAGAAAAAGAGAAACTGACAGAAGGAAAGAAAGGAAGGAGCATAGGATAAGGGGAAAGAAAGGAGATGTGTTGGATTATGAGGGTGCAAGCACCCTGAAGGAAGTCATTTCTGAAGTAAAAAAAATGGGGAAATATGGAAAAGGTAAAAAATGGAGCAAAGTATAAACAGAGAGAAGATAGTAATGAGGTCTGTAAAGAGTTAGTAATTATAAATTTGAATGTGAATGGGATAAATCCTCCAATAAAAGGTAAGTGAATAGTAGATTGTATTAAAAACCAGAATCCCACAATAAGCAACTTACAAGAACCTCATTTGAAGCAGAGAGATGTATACAAAGTAAAGGCAAAAGATTGGCACAAAATATATTTTGCTTCAGCTGAAGTGAACACAGAAGGTATGGCAATCCTAATTTCATACAAAGTAGCTGCAAAAATAGGTCACATTAAAAAGATAAGGAAACTATATCTTCCTAAAACGTGCCATAAACAATGAAGAAATTTCAACATTAATTATATATGTATCAAGTAGTATAGCATCCATTTTCTTAGAGGATAAGCTGAATGAGTTACAGGGGGATATAGACAGCCAAACCCTAGTGCTGGGAGGCCTCAATATTAGATAAATCTAACTATAAAATAATCATGAAGGAAGTTAAGGAGGTAAGTAAAATGTTAGAAAATCTAGACATGATAGACCTTAGTAAAAAAATGACAGAAAGGAATATATTTTTTCCTGCAGTACATGTCACGTACACAAAATTTTGCTATCTACTAGGGCACAAAAACCTCATAATCAAAGGCAGAAAGGCAGAAATTGTAAATGCTTCCTTCCCAGACCATAATGCAATAAAAACACGTGTAATAATGGGCCATGGATAGAAAGAACTAAAACTAATTGCAAGCTAAATAACCTCATTTGAAACAATGAGTAGCTCAAACCACAAATTATAGATAGAATTAATGATTTCATCCTAGACAGTGACAATAATGAGACATAACACCAAATCTTATGGGAATACAACCAAAACAGTTATTAGGGTATATATTACATTTCTATATGCTTACATGAATAAAATATTGGAAGGGGAAATCCATGAATTAAGCATGCAATTTAAAAACTAGAGATAAGACAAAATTAAAATCCCTTATTTAGAATCAAATTGAAAATTCTATAAATTAATGGAGAAATTGATAAATTTAAAAGAAAACTATTGAACTAATAAATAAAACTGAGTTGTGTTATGAAAATAACAATAAAATAGATGAAACATTGGTTAATTTGATAAAAAAAGAACATCAAATTACTAGTATTCAATGTCAAAAAGCTGAATTCACCACCAATGAGGAGGTAACTATAGTAATAATTCAGAACTATTTTGCCCAACTGTATGACAATAAATTTGAAAATCAAAGTGAAATGAATGAATAAGAAAAATCTGTTACTCAGGTTAAGTGAAGAAGAAATTAAATATATAAATAACCCAATCTAAGAAAAAGAAATTAGACAAGTCATCAGTTAACTCTAAGAAAAACTCTCCAACATCAGATGTATTCAAAAGCAAATTCTTTTAATATTTAAGGAACAATTGGTTCCAATTCTATATGAAGTCATTGGTAAAACAGGTGAAAACAGAACTCTTATCTATGATATAAATCTGGTGCTAATACATAAACCAGGAAGAGTCAAAATAGAGAAAGAAAACTCTAGACCAATTTTCCTAATAAATATCAATAAAGTGATTATAGGAAGTCATTACTAGGATAATACATTATGACTAAGCAGTATTTATCACAGAAATGAAGGGTTGGTTCAGAATCAGAAAAATCTTCAGTATAATTGACTATATCAATAACAAACCTATAAGAAATAATAATGATTATCTCAATAAATGTTGAAAAAGCAAGACAGCACCCATTTTTATGAAAAACACTAGAGAGAAAATGGATTATTCCTCAGAATTTAACGCAGCATCTATCTGAAACAATCAGTAAAGTATTATATGCAATTGGGATAAGCTAGAAGCATTGCCAATAAGATCAAAGGTGAAACAAGGATGCCCATTATCACCACTACTATTCAATATTGTATTAGAAATGTCAGTTTCAGTAATAAGAGAAGAAAAAGACATTGAAGGAATTAGAATTGTTAAGAATGAAACAAAACTTTCCCTCTTAGCAGTTGATATAGTGGTTTACCTGGAGAACCCTAAATTTCATTGAAAGGCGTTACTAGAAATAATTAGCAACTTTAGAAAAGTTGCAGGATATAAAATAAACCCACATAAATCCTCTGAATTTTATATATATATATATATATATATATATATATATATATATATATATATATATATATATTACAAGCAAAACACAGAAGCAAGAACTAGAAAGAGAAATATCATTTAAAATAATTTCAGGCAATATATAATACTTGTAAGTCAACCTTCCAAGGGAGAATGCAAAATTCTATGAAAACAAATATAAAACACTTTTAACACAAATAAAATTAGATTTAAATAACTGGGCAAATATCAACTGCTCAGGGATAGACCAAACTAACATAATCAAAATTTAATAATCCTACCTAAATTAAACTACTCATTTAGATCCTTAAGAATCAAACTTCCAAGAAAATTATTTTAATGAGTTAGGAAAAATTGTAATTAAATTCACATGGGAAAAATGACAAGAAAATCAAATCAAGTAATTTAATGAAAAAAGTACAAAACAAGGTAACTTATTCTTACCATATCTAAAATTATATTATAAAGCATCAGTCATCAAAACTGGTACTGGCTAAGAAATAGAGTGGTGCCTCACTGGAATAGATTACTTCCAAAAGAATCAGCAGTAAATGATTATAGTAATGTGCTATTTGATGAACACAAAGAGTCCTCCAGAACTCACCAACAAAAACTGCTGGGAAAATTGGAAGATAGAATGGCAGAAACTTGGATTATATATCAACATCTCACACTCTCTACCAATATAAGATCAAAATGGTTGCAGGGATTAGACATAAAAGACAAGATTATAAGAAGACTAGGAGAGCAAGAATAGTTTTCCTGACTGATCTATGGAATGGGGAGCAGTTTATGACCCCAGAAGAGACAGAGAATATCATTAGAAACAAACTGGATAATTTTGATTACATTAAATTAAAAAGCTTTTGTATAATCAAATTTACTGTAATCAAGATCACAAGAAATGTAGTTATTAGGGAAAAAGTTTTTACACCTTCTGTTTCTGACAAGGGACTCATTTCTAAAATCTATAGAGAACTGAGTCAAATTTATAAAAAAAAAATTCATGATATTCCCCAATTGACAAATAGTCAAAATTTAGGCAAAGGAAATTTGCAGAGGAGAAAACCCAACCTATGCACAGCCATATGAAAAATTGTCCTAAATTATTACTAATTAGAGAATTGCAAATTAAAACATCTCATACCTCTCAGAATTTCCAATGTGACCAGATAAGCACAATGAAGAAGCTTGGTAGGGATTTGGGAAATCTGGGATACTAATGTATTGTTGGTGGAGCTTTGAACTGATCCAACTTTTCTGGAGATTAATTTTCAATTATACCCAAAGTGTAATAAAATGAAAGCAATCACTTGTACAAAAATATTCATATCAGCTCTGCTTCTAGTAATATTGGAAATCAAGGGGATGTCCATCAATTGGGACTGGCTGAACAAAATGTGGTATATGAATTTTATGGAATACTATTTTTCTATTAAAAACAAGGAAGGATGGGATTACAGAGAAGCTTGGGAAAAACTTCCATGAATTGATGCTGAGTGAGATGAGTAGAACCAGAAGAACATTATACATCCTAAGAGCGATGACAGGGATGTTATTTAATCTTAACAGTCTTGCTCATTCCATCAATGCAATGATCAGGGACAATTTTAGGTTATCTGCAGTGGAGAATACCATCTGTATCCAGAGAAAGAGTTGTCAAATATAAATAAACACCAAAGATTATTACCCTTAATTTTTTTAAAAAAAATATCTCATGAATTACATTTTTGCTATGTGTAATAGTTTATTTCTTCCTTAAGGATATGATTTTTTTTCTTTCAAAACCTTCAATTATGGTGCAACTAGGTGGTGCAGTGGATAGAGCACTGGCCCTGGAGTCAGGAGTACTTGCGTTCAAATCCGGCCTCAGACTCTTATTCATTACCTAGCTATGTGGCCTTGGGCAAGCCACGTTACCCAATTTACCTTGCAAAAACCTTAAACAAAACTCAAAACATTCAATTATGATCAAAGCATAACATGAAATAATGTAATAATTATCAGATTGCCTTCTGTGGGGGTAAGGGGGAAGGGAAGGGAGGGTGAGGTAAAATTGTAAAATTCAGAACCTTAAAAATGATAGGTAGAATCTGCTATTATATATAATTGGAAAACAAATAAAATATTTATATAACAAAAATAAATAGTTGAGCTTCTATCATGATCTGTTTGATTTTGACTCCCAATAAAATGATTATAGTATTGCAATTAAAGAAAGAAGTCAGATAATAGATTTATTGTTCAAAATTAATTTATTTAGCATTTATTTACTAGATATGTAAATCAGTGATTCATATCTCATTAATATAAGCATACAAATGGATAAAATCCATTTATTAATTTTTCTTCACATTCAACTGTAACTTATGATTCTGTTTTTAGGACATTGTCAAAACTTTCATTTAACCCCCTGTACAAAACTGAGCTCCTTAAAATTATTACTATGGAAAAAGTACTTTCATTTGAAACTTTACCACAGAGTGGACTAAGCAAATCTGTCTAAAAAATTGCTATGGCATTTTATAAAGATAAACCAAGTGTACTATTGAGGAAAAAGCCACCTGGTCTATATACAACAGGTTATTTCTTCTTGAGGGAAAACACATTCCCCAAACAAAATCTCTTATACATATGAGAATTAAGTCACATATACCTAAAATTAAATAGAGAACTGGAAAATACTTTTAAGCTATACTAAGAAACTTTTCCTCAAGTATAGTAAAAGGAGAGAAAGAAGAATAGTTTAATGTCTTATTCATATTATTAGGATGTTATGAATTTTAAAAATATTCAAGGTTAGAATTTTAAACTTTTTTTATTTGGAGAGAAAATAAAAACCTCTGCTATTTTCTCTGGAAATTCTTATTTCCCAAGTCATTTAAACCTTGAATTACAATTAAATCTTATTTAAAAGATAATTTTTTGAAGAAAAAGAGTATGTGTACGAAGCTCACACCTCATTATTATCAACTAGAGAAAAATCATAAACAAAACATTAAACTCATTGTAACAAAAATAAAAACCTCTTTTAGCCAAGGTTTATTTTTTAAAAACTCATAGATGTACACAAAAGGTAGAGTACTTTCATTTATTCTATTTGATTCAATTATTGGAGATTATACAGTGACCTTTACTTTAGTTTACTTGGTTTCTCCATTTTTAATCATTATGCAAGATTTGGTAGGAATTCATGCTGACATATTGCTCCTCAGGGGGCAATTAGTAGAAAAGTGAATTCACTAGCAAGTCTGCAAAGCTTTTCAATTTACTGCTTAAAATGACAGTGAAGCCAACTTTGTTCTATTGTCATAGTATTCTATTGCTAAACAGGAAAGAATCTATTTAATCCTTACTTAACAGATAATCAAATAAACCTGGATGGATTAAATATCCAAATAAAATGAAAATTACCAAAGATAAAGAACCATGTTAAGTCATCAGCTTCATTTCCAACTATATCACACAACAATTTGAGCACACAATCCACAGCTGTTATTTTGCATCTATCAATTAGTATATTACTAATAACTATGGATTCACTCCTATCTCTCTTATTTTACCCTATTGCATGTCTTTTATTCCCCTTTCTCCTTTTCTCTCCGATCTTTGTTCCTTAATTTGTTTCATGCTTCTATTCTTCTTCCTTCTCTCCTTCCTTCCTTCCTTCCTTCCTTCCTTCCTTCCTTCCTTCCTTCCTTCCTTCCTTCTTTCCTTCCTTCCTTCCTCTTTCCTTTCTTTCATGTCTACATTATACATATGCATACAAATATGTTTGTGTGTGTGTATATATATATATATATATACATACATATATGTGGAAATGATCAAGTCATTTACACATCTCTCTAAAATTCATTTTTCTCATCAAGAAAAACGATTGAGGAGCAGCTAAGCTGGCACAGTGGATAGAGCACCAACCCTGGAGTCAGGAGTATCTGAGTTCAAATCTGACCTTGCACACTTGATAATTACCTAGCTGTGTGGCCTTGGTCAAGCCACTTAACCCCATTGCCTTGCAAAAAAAAAAAAGCAAAAAAACGAAGGAGTATCATTAGATGATGAATAATTTAGTGCTCTATGTCTTTGATGCTAGGATAATATGAATTCTTTTTGAAAAAGAACTGAGAATGGTGGATAGGTGTAATAAAGAGGTAAAGTCCAGCTGATTGAAGCCATTTTTTAAACATATATTTTTAAAATCATATTTGCAATGTAATTATTGCCTATTTAAAAGCATGTGATAAAGATGTTAGAAAAGAGCTTTTTTTCTTCTAACGTACACCCAGTAATTCCAGGAAAACAAAGAATGTTAAGGTTAAGAGAGACAAGCTCTTCAACATATAGTAAAACAAAAATCACTTGATTTGGCTTTGGAACACTATATGGGAATCAAAGCTTTGATAATTATTATCACTGTTAATCTTATGACAGTGACTAAACCTTTCTGGTATTCATTTTATTTATATAAGAAGCAGTTTATTTGAAATTAGTTTTACTTTAAAATATATTTAATGTAAAATTAGTAACCATTGGGCATGTAAAATGAGAATTTCATATGTAAATATAGTATATTTTATTTTACTTCTTATTTGTATGTATGTAATCATATACACATACAAACTTTTTGTGATATTAAGCAATTTAGAATGTGCATCATGATGATTATGATGTTTGCCTTCATTTTGAATATGACAATTTTATCAAGGAGGTGATGCTATGATAGATGAATTGGATCTGAATGAAGGGAGTGCTGTCCTAACTCAACAGGCTCACTTTCTCCTCAGTGGTAAGATACATCTGGTTTCTGTGATCAGACAAGAATCAGGAAAACTAGAGATAGTGTTGTGTTTGAGGCAATCAAGGTTAAGTAACTTTCCCAAGGACACATATTTAGTATAGTATAAGGTCATATTTGATTTTTGGTCCTACTGACTTTAGACCTGGTCTGCTCACGGTTCTACCATGTATTTGGCCCTTACTGGGTCACAATAAGTAGAAATAGGTGAAGAAATGATGTTATGCCACCCTTGTATAAACTTTAAATAAATGATAAATATGAGGGGCCACACAACAGATATGAGAAATTCAAAAAAATGCTGTAAGATTTTCCTCAAGAAGTGGAGAAGCAAGCAAATAGAAAAAAGAAAATAATTATTTAACAAACTATGCAGACATAATGGCTATTAAAAATGTAAATACTTAGACCCGATGCAATTGATCAATCATCATTTGGATGATCTGATCATGAAATATAAACATTTTTCTTCATTTTGGGTTAGTATTCAAAATATTCAGAAGAGGCATATACTGCCAAGCAACATGAATATGTCTTTATATTTGCTTAAACATACTTGAGTTTTTTCAGAGGAGAATTTTAAATTAGAAGGGAGTGTGTGAATGGTCAGGAGAAAGCAAGAACAGAAATGATACTAAGAACACCTCTTACTGCATTCATTTATTTTTTTTGTTTTTTTTTTTTTAGGTTTTTGCAAGGCAAACAGGGTTAAGTGGCTTGCTCAAGGCCACACAGCTAGGTAATTATTAAGTGTCTGAGACCGGATTTGAACCCAGGTACTCCTGACTCCAAGGCCGGTGTTTTATCCACTACGCCACCTAGCCACCCCTACTGCATTCATTTAAAATCACTTTTCACCAATGATTATTTGAGGAGAGTGAAAGAACTGGAAAATAGATTAATGAATTGTTATCTCAGAAGACTCAGCACAAAGTACACTACCTGTAGAAATGATGTTCACTAAAATAAAAAATTGCTATTTTAAACTGAAAACTTGGATGACTATAGGCAAAATTTGAATGCTTTATTAAATGTGTGGATTGTGAAGACTTTTAAATGCTTTCAATGTTGAATTCAAGCCAGTGGGCAATAATCATGGATACATGATCAAGCTTACAATATTTCATTTTTGACAGAGCTACGAGTTAACAAAATAAGGAGAACTGGCCATAGAATAAAACCTAATTATAATAATGCATTTGATAAATTTTGTTATATACATTAGAGAATTATTTGATTAGGACAGCACATAGATAGTAAATTCAAAATGTTAAAAAGAATCACAAGCTAGCAGAAGTTATTGATGATTTACTTAGGGTTAATATTTTAGTCATCACTTTGGGAGAACAATACAACAATATATATTAACATTAATGTGGGGATACAATTCAATACTTGAATTTCAATTCTTAAGGCTTGAACCAAAAAAAAAGTAAACATATATTAATTCATACATACCAGTAGATACACAAATATTTTACATAAATACTCTAATAAAGTAAAAATAAATTTCACTTAGAAACATATGCACAATTGTATATGACATTCATATATGCCGAATCATATGTGTTTAGGAATGTATATGTGCATATTCATATGTATGCATACATATACATTTATGTGCATTTGAGTCTTTTAATTCAAAATTAGAGAAAGTATAGAAGAAATGTATTATTCAATGAACTAACTATTTTAATAATTTGGTAAGGAGAAATGTTCTATGCAATGACCATTTTTATAATTAAAGATAACTTGTCATCTTAATAAATTGGTATACTTATCAAGTTTGTGGCAACAATAAGTTCAACATAAGCAAATTTGCTAAAATGAAAACATAAACCAAAAAAGATTTGGAAATTACCATAGTTTGTAGTAATAAAAGTAGAATTCCAACATGAAGAAAGCAGTACTCTCCTTATATTAGTCCATGATAAGATAACATCTGAAGAATGATCGTACTTTTTGATATGTCTTTATGCCGTATAAACATACATAGAAGCATATCCAGTGGATAGAAGTGAATACTGAAAATTCTGAAATCAATTTTGTTATGAAATTGTTCAAAGAAGCAGAAAATATTTTGCCTTTAGAAAGTTTAACATTTTCCCTTATTAAACTGCACTAAAATATATGAATATCTAGAATATGATTTTGATCAGTGTTTTGAATTATGTGTTCCCCTGTTTAATCCCCAATGATCCTCATTATAGTTCAAACTAGATAATTTTAATACATATATGATTCATTTTTCTTGACATAATAAAAAGAAATATATAAAAAATGAATTTAATAAAGAAAAGAACAAAAGGAAAGTCTTCCAGTCAAGATGACAAAGAGAAACTAGAATTTCTTTTAAGCACTCCTGCGTTTCCCTCAGAACTAAACCTAATTAAGCTTCTTAACAGATTTTGAAGTAGCAGAACACCTCAATTATCAGAGAGAATCATCTTCCAGAATGTCTTTGAGGAGGGGGGCTGGGGGTAGTATTAGTGTGCTCAATGCAGAGAGCAGAGTTCCAGCATAGGAGTTGCTAATCTGAGATCCTCTTTTGAGGATATGGCTGCATGGTAGGCATCTCCAGGACAATAGGAAAGTTTGAGTATGGATGCCAGAACCAATATTGAGTCTGCATGATGGGTCTAGATTAAATGAGCCTGACTGTGAGCCACTTATATTCTGAGCCAGAGAAGGGATTGACATCCTGGAGTAAAGAGACCTGAGAAAGGGTCAAGCTTTCCTATATTTTCCAACAAACAAGAACAGCTAATCACCTGGTCAAGGAAAGGCAAAGACGGGAATTAGCCCATGCCACTACTGTCCAAACAACTCAAACATAGCCCCAGGAATTCACACCTCCCCCAAGGAAGGAGTAGGTAACTGACTTCCTGGGTGGAGTCTCTGTTCTTTCCATCCTGACAGGTTTAACCCTGTGACTGGGCTGCCTATGGATAACCTAGAGATAGATCCAGGTATTGCCACTGTAGTAAGAAGGTAGCTGACATTCCCAGCAAAGATGGCCCTTAGAAGGTGGCTAGGTGGCGTATAGTGGCTAAAGCACTGGCCTTGGAGTCAGGAGTACCTGGGTTCAAATCTGGTCTCAGACACTTAATTACCTAGCTGTGTGGCCTTGGACAAGCCACTTAACCCCATTTGCTTTGCAAAAATCTAAAAAAAAAACAAAAAAAAACAAAACAAAGATGGCCCTTAGAATTAGAATGCCTCAGGCAATCCTTACCAGTCAACACTGAGCAAACCAGAGGAGGTCAACAATTCTGGAAAGTTAGGTAAACCCTTGGGCTCTCATCACAGAAAGTCAGCAAACAAGACTCCATCAACAACAAGAATTGGGCAATTGGAAAAAAATACAATAGCACTTTTATATAATAAAGTTGATCAAATGGAAAAGAAGATGTAAAAGCAAACTGAAGAAAATAACTCCATGTAAAAGTGGCATGATCCATGGCAGCTATTGATTGACTCTATGAGATACTAAGAATCTGAAAAATAAAATTTAAAAAATGAAAAACATATGAGGAAATGGAAAATACCTCATTGACAAAAACATTTGATGTGGAAAATAGACCCATATCAGGATAATTTAAGGATTATAGGATTATTTGGAAGCCATGAGCAAAGGAAAAAAAGAGCATGGATATATTGTTTTGAGAATATTCTCAAGGAGAACTGACATGATAACCTGGAATCTGAGAACAAGATAGGCATTGAAAGAAGTCATTAATCTCTCTCCTGAAAGGGATTCCAAAATGAAAACACTAAGTAATATTGTAACCAAAATTTAGAATTATCAGATTAAAGAAAAAAAAAATCCTGCAAGTGTCTAGAAACAAGGAATTCATATATTGTGAAGTCACAGTCAGGATCGCATAGGACCTGGCTGCTGCAAAGTTAAAGGAGAAAAGGAATTGGAATATAATATTCTGTAGGTTGAGGGAGTTTGGATTAAAACCAAGAATCTATTACCCAGGAAAACTGAGAATAGTCTTTCAGGGGAAAAGATGGACACTTAACAAAATAAGAGATTGTCAAACTTCCCTACTGAAAATATCTGAGCTGAACAGAATATATCCTCAAACAGGTAACTCAATAGATACATATGAAGGCAAAAGGGTAAAAGAAAAAATTGCTGTTAATAAGATTAAAAATATGTTACATTCTAACCCGGGAGGATAACTCTCAAAACTCTTGCGAATCATAAGTCTATAAGAGGTAATATACTTAGGATGAATGTTATGGTCCTAAATTGATTTAAAAGGAAAGATTTCAAAAAGTTGATATTTAAAAAAGAAGAAATTGTAATGAAAGCAGAATTCTGGGAAACAAACTTCACAACTTTTAGTTCCAATAAAGGTCTTATTTTTAAAATATATAGAGAATACTGATAAATTGTTCTCCTTCATTTACTCTGGTCTTAGTTAACATCTAGGAGAGGCCAGGACTTTGATCAAATTGCAACTGGGAAAGCAATGAGCATGTTCAGGTCCCTCAATCCTTTTGAGGGCTTCCTGACTCAGTTTCCCACAAAATTGAAGAAGTTGTCTTTTTAAATAATATTAATAATTTTTCCAGAAATAATTTATAAGAAGACAATACAATTTAATTACTGGTTATCATGATCATAGATAAGGAACTAGAAGGAACTTTAGTGATCATCAAGTTTAAGCCTGTCTTTTGTTAGATGAGGAAACTGAGGGTCAGAAATGTTAATTTACTTCTTCCATGTCAAATGATATATCATATCTGTTTTATTGTTTGGAAGTGAAACTTAGAACAGTTACATGACACATGGGGTATCACATACATATTAAATCTTTTAAACTCATTTTTCTGACTTTAAGTCTTAAATTCCATTGTGTCACTTTGAACTCTTTGTAAAATTCTCCAAAAATGACTTCTTTTTGATCATCAACCTAACTAGACATAATTCATTCTATAGTTTCTGTGTCCATAAGAAAAAAAAGTTTCTGTCAAATAATTTGTTGAAGTACAACTTCAGTATCTTGTTAGTTATATCTTGAATTTACCACTGAACAAGAAAAAATTAAATTAAATTAAATTTGCTTTCTTCTAAAATCTAAAGATTTTATGATTGCTAAGATTGAATCTATTCACCACACATATACACATGTATAGTATAAATCCATGATATATACTATATAATCTTGATCTATAAGACTATAAATTGTGCCTATCTGTATTGGTAGAGATAATTTCTTCTTAGGATGTTTCCTATATAAATAAGTAGTTCATAGAAAACAAAACAAAATAAAACTTTGCTTACCAATGTGACCAAGATGTGTGTATGAAAAATGAAGCAAAGTCCTGCTACTAATATCAACAAAGCATCCCCTGTAGTCTTCTTTTGATTACTTGTTAACCCCTAAACATCTGTAACCTGAGAACTATGGAAATATCATATGATGGGCACTCCCCAAAGATGTGGTGGACTTTCTTAACGTGTGCTTTACAGTCGCACTGATCAGATAGAATTTTTTTAGCTTTTACTGGAAGATTGTTTCATCTCATCCTTCTGAGAGTTCAGCCACTCCACAGTCAATTTTAAAGTGTTAATTAGAATTTTTGGAGGGGAATTTTGGAGAGCTCAGTGCAGTTCATAAATTTATTCTTTCATCTTGGTTCTTCGCTAATTAAGTTTATTTTTATCCAAGTAATTCAAAAAATAAACACTCAAAATGACTTAGCTTTTACATATATAAGATGATAAAACAATGCATGTTAAAAACCTTTGAATTCAGACTTAGAAATTGTCTAGTTACAAATTTTCTGAAATTGCATCTGTTTTCTACATTCAGAATGGAACATGAAGCCTGAGGATTTTTCCCATTTCTATTTTGGGATAAACTAAGTAGAAATTAATTGATAGCTCATTCATTAAGGGTAGTTATTCTATATTGACTCGAAAAGCTGAAGCTTTAATATGATCAGATTTGTTTATTCAATGAATTTATCTTTGACATGGTTTGTAAGCAGACATTCTTACGAGAAAGTTTGTAAGTATGATCTCTAAATTACTAGGTCAATCAAAAAAGGCTGATCATTGCTGGAAAAGTGTGTATAGCAAAGAACCTGGAGTTGGGGAAACACAAGTTCTGACCCTACCTTATTGGCTATTTTCAGCTAAAATCATCCCTTATTTTCTTTGAACCTCAGTTTCCTCTTCTATAAAATAGGGATAAGAGTATATACCTCTAAGGATTGTTGTGGAGATCAAATGAGTTAAAAATATTTTTGAAAAAAGTATGAAAATTCTATATAAATGTTTGTTATTATTAGCAATGAACCTTATTAGGTTTTGCTTTGTGACAGACATAACAAATATAAGATAGGGGCTTTCTATACATGTGCAAAGGATGAAAAAGAAATTTTACTGATAAGATGATTATTTAGAGTAAAAACTAAGACTATTATATAAACAGAAAACCTACCTTAGTCAAATTCCTTTAAAAAAATCCAGTGTTTTGGGGAGGAGGGTAAAAGCAAAAGTTTAGTTTTCAATTGTTTTAGTTTTATTATAGAAAGACTTTAAAGAAAACAACATTTAGTTTTGTGTATCTTCTGAATATTTTGTGTTTTTTGAATTTATTTATATTTATTCTAATGTTCAGAATTTTCATTTAAGGATTAAATTTCAAATTTATGAATTAATTGATTTCTGATTGTTTAAAATGCATGTTCACATCATTATCAATATGAATTTTCTTTTCAAGCTTTTGTATCCAGAATTTTTAGAATTTTATCTAGTTGTACTATTGTCTTTCACAAACTTAGTAATATTTATCCTGAATGACTATTTAGGATTTCATTATTAATTCTCTTTTTAGGTCTATATTTTTTCATAGGTTCCATGAACTGAATTAAATTTTTATTGTATTATTGTCTATAAAATATGTTTGTCATTTCTCCCATTTTATATTTATTTCTGAATTGTTTTTGATGGAATATATGTTAATAGTTTTACTATTCCATGCAATACTAGTAAACATTTAATTTTATGTCTATCATGCAGACAGTATCCTTTATTCTCTTTTGTTTTAGTTGATTATATTTTCCACTCCAAATATACAACTCTGATAGAAGGTTCTGAATATCTGGCATCTTTGATTCCAAAGTTTGTATTTCAGTGTTTCTCCTCAGCTTAAATCTTTTCATCAAGAATGTTCAGATTTTGGGGGGGCGGAGCCAAGATGGCGACAAAAGAGCAACATCTCTTAGAAGCTCTCTCATAAAACTTCCAAACTAAGGATTCTAACTAAGCTTTCTAGAGACAGAACCCACAGAGGGACCCAGTGAGGCAGTTTTCCTACTCCAGGTAACCTGGAAGAGAGCAGAAAGGCTCTGCTCCCCAAGGTTGGATGGGGTGGCCACCAAAGGGGTGGCACGCCAGAACAAAAGAAATTCAGTCTCCTGGAGGCAGCCCCAGAGCACTGGGAGCCACAGCTCACAGCAGCGGGGGAGTCTCCTGAGCTACGCCCTGGGGAACATCAAGAACAAAGTAGGGGAATAGCTGGGGGACCTCTGCTAGAGCAAGCACGTGAAGCCCAGCACTCAAGGCACACAGCTAGCAATGTGGTCTTTCTGCAGCCCAGATCCAGGAACAGAAGCAGGTGGAGCCCCTAAGCAGGAGCCCCCCAGGGCATGAGCCCATAGAACCTAGGGAGGGGAGTGAAGAGAGACAGACTGAGGAGCTCAGCTCTCTGCCCCTGGAACAGGACTCTGGGGCTCTGACCAAATTCAGATTCTGATTGCAGTCTAGGCCCCCCCTCATAGAACAGCAGGGCCCCCCCCTACCAGATCCCTGTGGCAGAGGGGGGCACATATGGTCAGTCACAGAACAGGAGGGAGGACAGAGCCTCACACACTGAGACCCGTGTGGGAGTGTCCCAAAAGCTCAGGAAACACCCCCAAAACAGGCTCAGGCTGGGAAAATGAGCAAGCAGAGAAACAAGAGGAAGACCAGTGAGAAATATTTTGCATATGGGCCCAAGAAGGATCAAAATACTCAGTCTGAGGATGAGGAAGTATAAGCTCCTGCATCTAAAGACTCCAAGAAAAACAGAAATTGGGCTCAGGGTATGACAGAACTCAAAAAAGACTCTGAAAATCAAATGAGGGTGTTTGAAGAAAAACTGGGAAAAGAAAGGAGAGAGATGCAGGAAAAACATGAAAATGAAGTCAGCAGCCTAG
The DNA here is from genome assembly GCF_037893015.1 of Macrotis lagotis. Lineage (NCBI taxonomy): Eukaryota > Metazoa > Chordata > Mammalia > Peramelemorphia > Peramelidae > Macrotis > Macrotis lagotis. The sequence goes on from NC_133666.1 coordinate 488,570,041, forward strand.
TCAAGGAAATCAAAAAAATGCTGAAGAAAATAGCATGCTAAAAACCAGCTTAGGTCAAATGGATAAAACAGTTCAAAAAGTTATGGAGGAGAAGAATGCTTTAAAAAGCAAAATTGGCCAGATGGAAAAGAGATAAGAAAACTCTCTGAGGAGAACAAATCCTTCAGATAGAGAATGGAACTCAGGGAGATTGATGAATTTACGAGAAACCAGGATTCCTTACTTCAAAACCAAAAAAATGAAAAATTAGAAGAAATTGTGAAATATCTCATTGAAAAAACAACTGATATGGAAAACAGACTTAGGAAAGATAATTTAAAAATTATCAGAAAACCTGAAAGTCATGATGAGGAAAAGAGCCTTGTCATCATTTTCAAAGAATTACTACAGGAAAATTGCTCTGATATTCTAGAAGCAAAGGGCAAAATAGAAATGGAGAGAATCCACCAATCCCCCCAAGAAAGACATCCCAAAAAAACAACTCCTAGGAATATTATAGCCAAGTTCCAGACCTCCCAAGTCAAAGAGAAAATATTAAAAGCAGCCAGAAGGACACAGTTCAAATATCATGGAGCTGCAGTCAGGATCATACAGGTGTTAGCAGCAACTACATTGGAAGCTTGTAGGGCTTGGAATATAACATACTGGAAGGCAAAAGAGCTTAGGAAGCAAATGAGAATCAACTACCCAGCAAAAATGAATGTCCTCTTCCAGGGAAAAAGATGGACTTTCAATGAACCAGGGAAATTTCAAATGTTCCTGTTGGAATGGCCAGAGCTGAACAGAAGGTTTTATCTTCAGATACAGGACTCAGGTGAAGCATAGAGATTGGAGGAGAAGGGGAAAATATGAGGGACTTAATGATGATGAACTGCATGTATTCCTGCATAGAAAAATGACACTGATAATACTCATATGAACCTTCTCATTTAAGAGAGCCGGTAGGAGGAGCTTTTATAGATGAAGCACAGGAGAAAGCTGAATTTGAAGATAAAATATGGTGCAAAAAGGGAGTCAATAGAAAAATGGGGGAAATGGAAAGGGAGAAAGAAAAGGAGAGGGGGAAGAGGCCAAGATATCTCATATAATAAGCTTTTTCTTTATTACAATGAGCTATTGTAATGATATGGAAGGGGGGAATTCGAGGGAGAATGAGGGAATCTTCATTCTCATCAGAGGTGGCTAGGAGAGGAAACAGCATATAAACTCAATGGGGTACAGGCATCTGGAGTGAGAAGGGGGGGACAGGGGGATGGGGGGTTATGTGAGTGATAGCGGAGAGGAAGGACCATACGGGGGGAATGGTCAGATATAACACATTTTCTTTTTTACTTCTTGCAAGGGGCTGGGATTGGATGGCCTGTCCAGGAGCATAGGGCCAGGTGGATGCTGGGCCTAAGGGGTGGTATGGGGGCTCAGGGCCTCTTGGCCCCAGGGCCAGGGATCTGTCTGCTGCACCACTCAGCAACACTACAGCAGAGTCAGAGTGAAAGGAGAGAGAAAATAAAGTACATTGCAGTGGAGAAATACAAAAGGAGGGAGTTGCAATCAGCAATGGCAACGGTAGAAAAATATGGAAGCAATTTTTGCGATGGACTTATCATAAAGAATGTGATCCACACGTGACAGAGTTGTTGGTATTGGAACAAAGACTGAAGCACATTTTTTATTATTATTGTTTTGGGGGGGTGCAGGGCAAATGGGGCTACATAGCCTACCTGGAGCTGCATAGCAGGGTGATCTTTGGGTGTCTGAGGCCGGATTTGGAACCGGGTGCTCCTGGCTCGAGGGCCAATGATCTGCCCACCACCCAGCCACGCCTACTGTTATTACTATTTTATATTTTGGGTTTTTTTTTCTTTTTTTGGTTTTTGCACGGCATTGGGGTTGGTGTGGCTTGCATGACACATGGCTGGGTGGTGGTTGGGTGTATGGGGCTGGATATGGGCTTGGGTACTCCTGGCTCCAGGGCTGGGGCTCCGTCCATTGTGCAACCTGGCCATACCTGCAGTTATTACCATTATTTTTTGAATTTTAATTTTAGTTTTTTCCTCTCCCCTTTACTTTATTGCTCAAGCGAGTCTATATTTTGTGGGGGGATGGGTATTCTGTTTACTCTTAAACAAGAATATTTTATTAATGCTTAAAAAAATTATCTGTACAAAAAAGAGAGTAAATAAATATAAAATAAAGAAAAAAAAGGCAAGAAAATGTTCAGATTTTCTCTAGTTAATTAGAGATGCACTTATTTTTGGTAGAAATATAATACAATGTTATGTATATTATTCTTATTACTATTTTCCTTTTAGAATATTACATTTCATATTCTCAAAAATATATTTCATTCAGGCTCTAATTCTTTCCTCCACTCTTGTCTTCTGACTTATCATTATAATTCTTTGATTAGTTTTACTACAAATTATAATTGAACATGTTCAAAACTGGGAATATATTAAGCCTATTATTGAATTTTTTGTCTTAGTTATTCTCAAAATCATATATAGTGATTTTGGTTTATATATTCTCTCTGTTCTATTCCCTGGTTATTAAGAAAGGATATTTTGACTATATATCAGACCTGGTTTTCTGATATTATAGTTGGGATAATCATTTTCCAATCCTCTTTTACTTACCAGCATCTATTTCTGAGGTATTTTTGCAGGGGTAGAGTGAAAGACATCACTGGACCTTGCATATAGAAAATGATTCTTAGATTTACACTTACTTCTAATTGAACAATGGTAATAAGTCTCAATCAAAGAAAAAGCTAAAAAAGGTTCATTTAAATAATCAAGGAAGGAAACTACAACTTGCTAAAAAGGTCATATTTACAATGAAGTAATACAAATACTACTCTTATGTGTACCAGGTGAAATGCTCAGTGAGATAAAGACAGCAGCATTATACTAGGGAAAGGACTAAACCTGCTTTTTTGATTATTAAAAAATCTAGAAACAAAATAACAAGAAAAATATAAAAAATGTGAATAGAATTTTTAAAATGTTAATATGATAGACCTCTTGGACAAAATTGAGTGAGGATAGAAAGTAATATAGCTTTCCCCCCCATAAGTACATGATAGCTATGCAAAAATTTCCCAAGCACTAAAGCATAAAAATATTCACCTTAATTACAGAATGGCACAAATGTTAAATGAAAGTCATTCAGATCATGATGCAATAAAAATGCATATATTAAATTTCCATGGGAAAATAGACTAAAATTTACTGGAAACTACATAATGTAATTTAAAAGAATGAAGCATTAAAGCAATAATTCATCGAAATAATCAATAATTCATCCAAAAATTATGATAATAACACAAAAGCCCAAAACTTTTAGGATGTAGTCAAAACAGTTGTTAGAAGAAAATTTATAATCCTAAATTGCATACCTGAAAAAATAGAGAAAGAGGAAATCAATGCATTGGATATGCAACTAAAAAAAGTTACTTAAAGGAATAATTTATAATCACAAATTAAACACCAAATTAAAAATTCTGAAAATCAAAGGATAGATAAATGAAATTGAAAGGAAGAAAAATGTAAAGCTAATAAATAAAATGAATTTGGTCAAGTCAAAAGAAAATTAAACTCAAAAAATCCCCAAAACCAAAAAAATAGATAAATCTATAGTCAAATTGCACAAAGTAGAAAAGAAAGCAAACAAATTACCATTATAAAAATGAGAAGGTTGAATTCACCACCAATGATAAGGAAAGGAAAGGAATAATCTGACTATATTTTATCCAACTGTATGCCAATACACATGATAATCTAAGTCAAATGAATGAATGAATATTGTAACAATAACATAAAATTGTCCATGTTAACAGTAGAGGAAATGAAATACTTAAATATACTCATTATATAAAAAAATAAAGTATTTGAACAAGTTATCAATAAATGCCCTAAAACATCTAATGGGAAAGATTACTTACAAATGAATTCGATAAACATTTAAAGAAAAATTCAATTCAATGCCATAAATCTATTTCAAAAAAATTATAAAAGAAGTTCTGCCAAATTCCTTTTATGACACAAATATATTACTGATACCTAAGCCACGAAGCAGCAATAAAGACAGATTTATAGATGAATTTCCCTAAAATTGTTAGTATAAAATTATAAATGTATTATTAGTAAAGAGATAATGGTAATTTACCACTAAAACTTAATCTAATCAGATAAGATTTATGACAGATAAGAAAGAATTGTTTAATATTAGGATAGGGATCATCATTTTGATCACATCAATAAATGCATAAATAAATGAATGAATAGATAAATAAATAAATGAATAAACAACCAAACAAATACATTAATAAATAAATAAATATATAAATAAATCTAGCCAAAGTCATATGATTATCTGAAGAACTTTGAAAAACCTTTGGATAAAAAGCAGCAAACATTCCAATTTTAAACACTGGAAAGCCCCAAAATGAATGGAGTATCTGTGTAAAAATATCAATAATCCTTTTCTTTAATGGGAATAAGTTGGAATTACTTCCAATAAGATCAGGGGTGAAACAAATATGCCCATTATAGCCACTATTATTCAGTATTGCACTAGAAATTTATTTTAGTAATAAGAAAAGGAAAAAAAACAAATCAAAGGAATTAGAGTAGGCAAAGAAGAAAATTTAATAGGGTTGCTAGTCATTTATCAATTGATAAATGGTAAAAGAAATGAGCAGGCAGTTTTCCACCAAAGAAATTAAAGCTTTACACAAGATTATGAAAAAATATTCTATGATTAGAGAAATGCTTTTTAAAACAACTTTGAGGTATCCCCTAACACTTATCAGATTTTCAAGATGACAAAATGGGAAAACAATCAGTGTTTGAGAGGTTATGAGAGTATTGGTACATTAATGCACTGTTGGTGAGATTTTGAACTGATATAACCATTCTGGAGTAATAAATCTGACTATACCCATTGACTTAGTAATTCCAATACTAGATTTATATACAATAAATCATAAAAAATAATTGGGAAAAGTACATGTTCTAGCTTTTTTATTATGGCAATGAATTGGAAAATTGGGGATGGGACCCATCAACTGGCAAAAGACCAAACAATTTATGAGATATTGTTCTATAAGAATCCATGAATGGACACATTGTAGAGAAGCATGGAATGGATTGTAGGAAATGATGCTGAGAGATGGGAACATTGTACACATTAACAACAACATTTTGAGTTGCTCAACCTTGAATGATACAGCTACTCTCTGCAGTTCAGAGAGCTAGTTCAACCCTGGAAGATCTGTTATGGTTAATGCTATCCACATCCAGAGAAAGAAATGCAAAACAAAACAAATAAAGAAAAACCTACAGATTCTTGAATTAATTCAATGTTCACTTTTTAAAAATTTTCTCTTACATTTTTCTTCCCTAACTCATGTTTTCCTTTATTTTCCCTTAGTCCTAATTCCTAAGACAGAAAATGACTATTATTTAAACATGTTAAACAGAAACGTATATGGGCATTGTTCATCAGACTGTTTGTCCTTGCTGAGATGGGAATGTGAAGGGAGGGCAGACAAAAATAATAGAACTTATACATATGCATTTGTGTGTGGATGAATGCCAAAAAAAATTTATAACTTGTAACTGGAAAGAGAAAATAAAATAACAATTTGGAAAATAGTAAGTGTAAATGAAAAATAATTAAAGGCAACTTTATTAAGGACATTACAATAATATATTGCAAAGTCCAGAGAGTAAAGTCAGGTGGGATTAACATTATGAATGCTGGGCTATTAAGATATTAGGAAAACTTACTATAATTTTCCTTATCAAGAAAAGGAACAACAACAATCATGTGATTATCTCAAAACATAAAGAATTTTATTGGCAATATTCACTACTCATTGCTATTAAAAACAGTAGAAATTTTGAGACTCAATTGAATCTTTCTTTAATTGATTAGAGGTACCAATCAAAAGATCCAGAGCACAAATTATCTCTAATGGCTCTAAGGAAGAAGTCTTCTCAATATAATCAGGAGTTAAAATAATAAAAAATCCCTATATATTTTAGAAAAGAGACATTTTTCAGACTACTATTTGGGGAAATTGGTTTTCCACTTTCCTTTTTCCTTCAAATCTTGGCAGCATGGGTTTTCTTAGTATAAAAATCTTTTTAATTTAATGTAGTAAAAATAATCCATTTTACAATTTATAATGTATTACATGTTTGGTCATAAATTTCTCCCCTTTCCATAGATTTCTTGATCTGTAAATTGGTCTATGCTATCACCCATTGGTCCAAATCCTGTGCCCATTTTGATATTATTTTAGTATAGTTTGTTAGATGTGAGTCTATGACTACTTTCTGACATAGCACTTTCTAGTTTTTCCAACACCTTTGTCAAATAGTGAATTCTAATCCCATAAACTAAGGTCTTTTGATCTGTCAAGTAGTAGATTGCTATAGTGGTGTATTACTGTTTCTTTTGAACCTATCTTAATTGAATGATTCATTACTCTATTTTTAAATTAGTATCAGGCAGATTTGATGACTGTTGCTTTATAATAAGGTTTTAGATCTGGTAGAACAAGGCCACCATTAAGTATAGAGCTAAACCCCTATTTTTCATCAGGTGTTGTTGTCACAAACATAATGATGTCATCCTCTTCAATGAAGAGAAAAGACCCAACCATATCCATATCCTCTAGATGCAATATCTTAAATTATATTTGACTCTTTAATTATCCTTAGAGAAGTTCAGTCCTGAAAAGTTATAAGTTATCTTCCCTTTTAGTGTTGTAAACACTTTGATGGTCTTGACTAATATTTATTTTGTTTTGTTTTGTTTTTTCCAGCTATTTTCATTTCTGTTTTTATATATCTCTTGAGTTATGTAATTAGGGATCAAATTCTCTGGTTAGATCTGATCTTTTGATCAGGAAATTTTAGAAGTCCTCTATTTCTTTGAACATCCATCTTTTCCTCCGGCAGTATATGCTGAATTTTGCAGGTTATTGATTTCTTGGTTGCAATTCCAGGTACTTTGGCATCCAATATATGGTGTCCCAGGTCCTCCCATCATTCAGTGTTGAGGGTGATAGATCCTGTGTGATTCTCATTGTTTCCTTTCTATTTAAGTTGCGTACTTTTTCCTGCTTGCAGTAATTCCCCCTTTATTTGAGAGGTCTGGAAATGGCTTATAACAGCCCTTGGAGTTTTTATCCTGGAGTCTCTTCTGGAGGGGTTCTGAGTATTCTCTCAATGAACATATTGTCTTGTTGGTCTAGCAGATTTGGTGAGTTTTCCCTGATAATTTCCTGCATGATGTTTTCTAGGTTCTTTTTTTTAGGGTTTTTTCAAGGCAAACAGGGTTAGGTGGCCTGCCCAAGGCCACACAGCTAGGTAATTATTAAGTGTCTGAGGCCGGATATGAACTCAGATACTCCTGACTCCAGGGACAATGCTCTATCCACTGCGCCACCTAACTACCCATAGGGTATTTTTTTTAAATCTAGATGTTCTAATAGTCTAATGATACTTATATTATCTCTCCTAGATCTTTGTTCTAAGTCATTTCTTTTTCCTAAAAGGTACTTTATATTTACTTCAAGCTTTTCAGACTTCTTGATCTGTTGGGGAAATCTTGTATTCTTGTACATGCAATACTTCTAATTTTAGGGTTTTATTTTCTTCAATTAGCTTTTGTGTTTCCTTTTCGATTTGGTTAATTTTACTTTAAAATCAGTTGATTTCTTGGTCAATTTTTCATAATTTTCCTGTATGACTCATATTTCTTTTTTCCACTTTTTTTCCTTCCTATCTTCTTTGACTTTTAAATTATTTTTTAAGCTCTTCTTTGCCATTTTTTGATTTGAGTTCACTTCAAAGACTCTTTTGAGACTTTCCCAATGTTTAATTTTTCAGATTTCTTCTTTTGACATTGCATTATTATTATCATCTTTACCTGCAAAGTTGGTTTCAATATTGTGTGCTCTTTTAGCTTTTTTATTCATCTTAATTATTTTAGGTCTGCTCCTGGAGTATAGGGAGAATAGATCCAAGCTTTTTATGTAGGGACTGGGGTCTGATCCTTGGCTTGTCATTGGACCAGGTGCTGCCTATGAAGTCTAGGCATTGCCTTTGCAGTTATTTACTTCCTCCTTTAAATCCAAGGTCTGTTTGTGCAGGTGTTTGTTCCCAATCTAGTCCTGTCTTTAGTCCCCATGTTCCTAGGGTTCAGACTTTTTTTGGACTTGGGACCCTCCATGCTGGCTTATTTTCTAGCTACTGGGACCTATGATGTTGTCAAGTTTCTGGACCTGGACTAAACTGTGGCTTAACGCCTCCTGTTGACTTTTTGCCTTTCCAATCTCACTTGGCTTTACTTTTCCTTTTGCCCCAAAGAGACAGATCTTCAATGAAGATACTCCATGATATTTACTGCTGAAAGCTTCTTTGGATCTCTTTTTCTTAGTGGCATCTGTAGCTTGAATGTCAATGCAGAGGCTTCATTTATCTTTGGTAGAGAAAAGTCCCAGGAACATGCTGCCTGCAAGCTGCTCCCTTGTGTGCACCCCAGAACTTCACTTCATTGCCTTTCAAGAATATCTATTTTGTTGATTTTGCTTTGACTGAGATTAGAGTCATTACTCCAATATATATAGATTAGTTTTAAGCTTTAAATATTTTGCTCAAGCCTATTAACTTTATCATGTGTGTCTCCCTCTGGTTCAAATGTGGTTCTTATAACAATACATTGTAGGATTCTGGTTTTTTATCCATTCTGCTTTCTGTTTCCCTTTTATGGGAGAGTTTCCCCTACTCACATCTACATTTGAGATGACTAATTCTTTATTTCTCTCCATGTTATCTTTCACCAATTGTACATTTCTCTTTGACTTTCTCTTTTTCCTCCTCAGCAATGTTTCACTCCCTCTCCCCTTTAACTTTTATTTAAATTTTTAACTTTTTCCTTTGCTTTACCTTTTAACAGTCCCTTCTTCCCTTTCTTTCCCTTCCCCTCCCCACTTCCAATTAGAATAATATAGATTATTTTTAAAATCAATTAACTACTTTTCTTTTTTTATTTTATTTTTTTCACATTACTCCAAGAGTCTTGTTTTAAAAGTAAACATATCGCCCCCCACAAAAAAAGAGAAACTTCAAGAAAAACATGAGAGGAATAAAAAGCGTCCTGCATTCTTTATTCAAATAACATCAGTTCTGACTTTAGGATTGATCACAGTCTTTATCAAAAGTCTAAAAGAGAAATTGTTTCAATATTTTTCCCACAGATGCTATTGCTATCTGTATTTCAATTGAGTCCATTCCTTTCCGCCTTCATTTTTTTCCGTTCTCTCTCAATTTTCACCCTGTTCCTCCTCAAAATTATATTGTATCTTATTGACCTCCCCCATGACCTTCTCATTATTTTAACACATATACCACCACCACCACCCTGTCAGTCCTCTTTCGCTCATCCCTTTACTCTCCTTTTTTTTTTTTTTCTCCAGGAAAAATTAGATTAGAAAGTCCTATTGAATGTGCATGCTATTCCCTTCCTGAATTATTTCTGTTGAGGATGAATTACTCATTCCTTCCCCCTTAGCTATGCCCCCCATTCTACCTCTCCTTTCCATTTCTCTTGCTACCTTTCTTTCTTGCCCATTAATTTCATTTGTAGTATATAATATATATTAGTCCTTCATATTCAACTCCTTGTGTTTTATCTCTATATCTATCTCTATTTCTCTCTATCTATCTATCTCTATGTCTATGCCTATGCCTATCTATGCGTATATCTGTATCTATGTCTATGTCTATATCTATATCTATATCTATGTCTATATCTACATCTATATCTATATCTACATCTGTATCAACATCTGTATCTACATCTACAACTACATCTACATCTACACCTACATCTACATCTACATCTACAGCTATATCTATATTCCTTCTTACTGGCCTAGTAAATGAGAAAGTTCATATGAATTATCAGTATCATCTTTCCATACAGTAATACAAGCAGGTCAACATCATTAAATACCTCATGATTTGTTCTTCCCATTCATCCTCTCTATGCTTCAACTGAATCCTTTACTTGAAGATCAAAGTTTCTGTTCAGCTCTGGTTGTTTTATCAGGAAAATGCCATACTTCATTGAATATCCATCTTTCCCATGAAAGAGTATTTTCAATTTTGCTGTGTCATTGATTTTTGGTTGTAATCTAAGCTCTTTTGACTTCTAGAATATCATATTCCAAGTCCTCCAAGTCCTTAATGTAGATGCTACCAAATCCTGTGTTTTGCTGACTGTAGCATATGGTTCTAATTATTGAATTATTTCTTTCTAGATGCTTGTAGTATTTTCCCTTTGACTTGTAAATTCTCATATTTGCCCATAATAGTCCTGGTGATTTTGGGTGGGAACTGGATCTCATTCAGGAGGTGATTGATGAATTAACTCAATTTCTGTTTTATCCTCTGCCTCTAGGATATTGGGGCAATTTTGCTGCATTATTCCATGAAAAATGAAGACCTGGCTCTTATCCTGGTCATGAATTTGAGGTAGCCCAATAATTTTTAAATTATGTCTTCTGGATCTGTTATCTAGGTCAGTTGTTTCTCCTCTGAGATAGTTCACATTTTCTTCAGTTTTTATTTTTTGGGTTTTGTTTTATCATTTCTTGATTTCTCACAATTTCATTACCTTCCCTTAACTCCATTTTACATTTGAAGAAGTTTTTTGCCCTTCTTCAGAGAGAGCTTTATTTTCTCCTTTTCCATCTGCCCAATTCTGTTCGTTAAGGCTTTCTTCTCCTCATTCACCTTTACTCCTTTTTCCATTTGACTTTAACAGGTTTGTAATGTTATTTTCTTTGATACTTTTTTGTGTCTCCTTCAACAAGATATGGCTTGGCATTCATGATTTTCCTGTATTGCTCTGATTTTTCTTCTCAATTTTTCCTCTGCCTTCCTTCCTTGCTTTTCAAAGTGTTTTTGGAATTCTTCCATAGACTGAGACCAATTTCTATTTTTCTTGGAGTTTTTGCATTCAGAAGCTTTGACTTTGTCATTTTCTTTAATGCTCCATGGGACCGAAGTAACTTTTTCAAGGTCAGATTTATTTTTTCCTGTAGCTTATTATTTTTCCAGCCTATGACCTATTATGACATACTTCAAAGCTTTTAGGTTTTCTTTGCTATACCCTCAGAGACATGAATTCCTCCAATGTCTTGTGAGGTACTCTGATTGCTATCCTGGCCTGTGCTCTGTTCTGTGAATGACCACAGGCACTCCCTTCTGCTCTGGAGCTGTGAAGATGGGCCCTGCTCTTCTATGGTAGTAAAGGGACATAGACTGCATCCTGGGTCTTAGAATAGGCAAAGGATTGGAGTCCTGCCTCAGGGAGAGCAGATAGATCTCTTCAGACTCTCTCTCTAACATCTTGCAGTCTATGAGTTCAATACTCTGGAAGTAGCTGCTAATCTATAGATTCCCAAGACAGACGTGTCCTGAGTCTTGTGCTGGTCTGCGCTCCATCCTCATTCTGTTGCAGCAGAGTTCTACTGTTGACATTGTAAGTTGTTCTTGGTAATCCCTGGACCAAGATTTCTGGGAACCACACCCGCAACAACTTGACCCAAATGCCCCCTAAGGATTCACGTGCCCTGTGGGCTGTTCCTGGAAGCCTGGAGCACATCTGAGCAGTGTGATGGCAATCCAGTTTGTTCAGCATTCCTTCCAAACCAGGCTTGTGGATCTACCAAGTCATCTTGGGCTGTGAAATTGCTTCACTCCAGCTATCTGTGGGTTCTGTCCCTCTAGAATTTTATTAGAGTAACAATTTTATGGTATCTGGAGTTTTATTTTTGGGGGGGGGAACTTCTAGGAATTCATGCCTCCATGCTACCATCTTGGCTCCATGCTAGTATAGATTTTTTTAAACCCAGTTGGGAATATCTAATTCCCTCTCTGATTCAAATCTATTGAGTAGGATTTAATCAGTGTTTACACACTCCCTTCTTTCCTTCTACTGCAAGCAATCTTTTTGCCTCTTCCCTGGTGTTATTTATCCACTAATAAATAGTATTCTCCTTTTTATGCTTTTATTATCTTCAAATTACAATTAAAAGTTGATTGATTGATAAGTTGCATTGCCTTATAATGATTAAATATCTTGCCCTCTTCTGTCTCACTAAAAATACACTTTTGAAGAGTCATGATTCACATTCAATTATAATCATCTCATACCTTACTACATTTTCATGTACCCTTCATGGACACACAATTCTCATGGGCATCATACAAAGTCAAATCATTTCATAAACCATTTCTACCCACTTCCCTCTGCAAGCAAACTCTTTCCACTCTACCCTGGTCCTTTTGCTCCCACCATGGTATTTAAACCTTAAATTTAAGGATAGATTAAGATAAAATCACTTCTTAATCTCTTCATGTCCAATACTTCTAAAAAGGTTTACACCCTCTGCCTCTGGGGTACTACAAACCTCTAAGTATCTACAAAAGTCACTTGGCATTTAACTAAGTATAAGTACTGTGGTGCTCTGAAGGTCTCTCTTAAGAACTTTTCAACTGATTGTAAGTTATGAGAGATACTGACACAGGACCACCTATCATAGAATGCCCTCATCAAAGAAAGTTTTGAGCTCTATTATCCTAATTCTATTAGGATAGAATTAAAGAAGCTAAAAGAAAACATGAAACACATAAGTTTAAACACCCTAGCTTTTCATCTGTATTATTTGTGCATGACCAGTAGTAAAGAATTCTGAGCTATTATGGGTCTGTTCAACCAGCATTGATTACCCTTTCTCAAACACAGTGCCATCATTTTGGTCTTCTTCAATAGGATGAGATCCAACCATATCTACAACCTCTAAGTACAATCTCTTCAGCTATATTCAACCCTTTAATTATATTAAGAGGAATACAATTCTCAAGAATTACAAATGTCATCTCTTGCAGTGTCATATACAATTTAAGGTTCTTGACTAACATTTGTTTTCTTCATTTCCCTTTTCTGTACACCTTTTTATTCACCTCTTAAGTTTTATATTTTAAGATAAAATTCTCTATTCAGTTCTAGGTTTTTTATTAGGAAATTTTGTAAGTCCTCTAGTTCATTGAACATCCATATGTTCCCCTAGTAGAGTATGGTGAATCTTGCAGAGTAGTTGGTTATAATCCAAGTTCCTTTATATTGTGAAATACCATATTTCAGGCCCTCTGATCCTCCTATATTGAAGCTCCTAAGTGATGTTTAAATCTGATCATGCTTCCTTTGTATTTGAACTGTTTGTTTTTGGCTGCTTGCATTACTTTCTTCTTCACTTGAAAATTCACGATTTTTCTATGTTAGCCCTTAGGGTTTTTATCAAGGGGCCTCTTTCTGAAGGGGTTTTGTATATTCTTTCAATGATACTTTGTCTTCTTGATCTAACATATTTGGACAATTTTACCTAATAATTTCCTCATATCTATATATTTCTATCTCTATCTATCTATCTATCTATCTATCTGTCTATCTATCCATGCTTTTTTTTTGTCTAGACTTTCTGGTGGAACAATAATTTGTAAATAATCTCTCCTGAATATATTCTCTAGGTCATTTCTTTTTTTTTTTTAAGATTTTTTCAAGGCAATGGGGTTAAGTGGCTTGCCCAAGGCCACACAGCTAGGTAATTATTAAGTGTCTGAGACCGGATTTGAACCCAGGTACTCCTGACTCCAAGGCCAGTGCTTTATCCACTATGCCACCTAGCCGCCCCTTTTCCCTCTTTTATTGATATACATTAATAGAAAACTACATTTCTTTCTAAATACTGCTGTGGTTGCAGCACATAAATTTGGAATGTTTTATAATTATTTTCATTCTTTTTAACAAAATTAGTGCTTTTAACTTTGATTTGGTCTTTGACCCAGTCAGTCTTAAGTTTTTGATTATTTAAAATCAAATTACATTTAAACTGTGCTTTCACGTTTTTGTATTAAATTTAATTCAATTGCTTGATGACAAAGTGATACATTTCATTTTTCTGTTCTTTCCATATTTAAAGGAAAGAATTTAACATTCTAATGCATGGTCATATTTTATGCAGCTGTCATAAAATTGTGAAGAAAGAGTAGCAATCATTTCTATTTCCATTATGTTTTTATTTTTGCATGTTTCATTTATAACTTAATTTTCTAAGATTCTATTTAATCTTTTGTCCTTTTTTATTTATCTCAGGAGGAAAAGTTGAAGTGTCCCACTGGTATATTTTTTTTATTCTACCCTGATAATACTTTAGATTTTTCTTTAAAAAAATTAGATCCTATATCATTAGCTCTACTTATAATTGATTCCAATATTGATTATCTGATACATTTTAGTAAGTTATAGTTTCCATTCTTATTCATTTTAATTATATCTATTTTTATTTTTGCTTCAATTGGAATCATGATTGTTGCTTTAGCTGCCACATAACATATTCTGCTAAAACATTATCTTTGTTCTTTGTGTATCTCTCTGCTACAAGTGATCGTTTTTTAGCAAACAACATATTTTTGAATATCACTTTTTAATCCATTCTACTGTCGTCTTCAATTTTATGATTGAATGAATCACATTTACATTTACTGACATATAATTAAGAAAAATAATTCTTAACTATTTCATTTCATATTCATTGTTTGGTTTCTTCATAAATTCTTTTGATTTTTGAGACAAGTAACGTGGTTTTCTATTTTTTTGACAAATAAACAAATTGTTTCTTTTTTGTATTAATTAACAAGTATGAATATAAACTCTGTATTTCCCCCCATTTCATTAATTTCTGTTGTTTGTATATGTAGCTTCATCCTGATCCTTCTTAAATATCTATATTATTTCTGTTTTCTTTTTTGTCATACAGCTAGGTAATTATACAGTGTCTGAGGCCAGATTTGAACTCAAATACTCCTGATTCCAAGTTCTATGCTCTAACCACTGCTCCACCTAGCTGCCCAAACTATCTATATTGTTTCTAAACAGTTCTTCCCTTAGCTATGTCTCACTTTTATGATATATTTTTTTTTCTTTTTTCCTTTCTCCCTTTACCACATTGGGTAAATTTAATTTCTATGTACAAAGAATCTGTGTTTGTATTCTTCTTTCTTTTAATCAATTTCTACAGGAGGATCAAGCATTGACATTGCTTGCCCACAATATTTCCCCTTTTATTGCAAAAAAACTTCCTCAAAATTACACGCTTCAAAATGATATGAAAAAATCCCCTTAGACTAACTTTCCCTTGCCCATTCACCACTTAACCATTTTGGACATCTCTAGAACTTAATCAATGCATGCCCATGTCATCTCTCTAAATTTTCAATGCCTAAATGACTCATTCAAGCTTTTATATGTATCCTCATCTTCCCATATCATAATATAGAGCTTAAATTTATTGAGTTCATTATTATTATTTCATATTTACCTCTTTATTCTTCTCTTAATTCTTGCATTTCAATATTTGATTTTCTATTCAACTCTGTTCTTTTCATCATAAATCCTTGCAAATGATTTATTTAATTAAATGTGCATTTGAACTTGAAGAATTAATCTTAGGTTTACTAGAGAGCTATTCTAGCTTTTTTTATTTTAAATTTTGCTTATAATCCTCATTCCTTTTCCTTCCATAATAAGTGATTCTAAACCCATCATAATGTAGTATTTACCTAGCTAAATCTTTTGTGAACATGATGGTGACATTAGGTATCAGAATGGTTTCACACCAACTGCTTATAATATTTTCTGGGAGAGCTGAAATTTGACTATAATATTCTGAAGGGGCTTCCATTTGCTATCTTTCTAAAGAAATCAGTAGAGTATTTCAATTTGCATTTTACCCTCTGAGTCTGAGATGGTGAGGAAGTTTTCCCTGATAAAGTTTTGAAGTATAATGGGTAGTCTTTTTTAAAATTTTATAGTTAGTCAAATAACACTTAATGATTTCTGGTCAAACTATTTTCCAACAATATTGCTTTCCTCATGAAATATCTTCCATTTTCATCTGTTTGTGTGTCTTTTTAAATTTTTTTTATTTTTTTTCTTTTATTAAAGATTTTTTTTGAGTTTTACAATTTCCCCCCATCTTACTTCCCTCCCCCTACCACAAAAGCAATCTGTCAGTCTTTACTTTGTTTCCATGTTGAGTATTGACCCAAATTGAGTGAGATGAGAGAGAAATCATATCCTTAAGGAAGAGACAAAAAGTCTAAGAGATAATAAGATGAGACAATAAGATATCTGCTTTTTTTTCTAAATTAAAGGGAATAGTCCTTGAACTATGTTCAAACTCCACGGCTCATTATTTGGATACAGACTGTATTCTCCATTGCCAGACAGCCCAAAATTGCTCCTCATTGTTTCACTGATAGAACGAGCAAGTCCATCAAGGTTGAACATCGCCCCCACGTTACTGTTAGGGTGTACAGTGTTCCTCTGGTTCTGCTTGTCTCACTCAGCATCAGTTCATGCAAATCCCTCCAGACTTCCCTGAATTCCCACCCCTCCTGGTTTCTAATAGAACAATATTATTCCATGACATACATATACCACAGTTTACTAAGCCATGCCCCAAATGAAGGACATTTTTGGATTTATAATACTTTGCCACCACAAAAAGTGCTACAATGAATATTTTTGTACAATTCAATTTTTTTCATCATTTCTTCAGGGTATAAACCCAGTAGTGGAATTGCTGGATGAAAGGTTATGCACATTTTTGTTGCCCTTTGGGTGTTGTTCCAAATTTGCTCCAGATTGGTTGGATGAGTTCACAGCTCCACCAACAGTGTAATTTCCCACAACCCTTACAACAATGATCATAAATCCTATTTGGTCATATTGACCGGGCTGATTGGTGTGAGGTGGAACCTCAGAGAAGCTTTAGTAGGCATTTCTTTAATAATTAATGTTTTAGAGCAATTTTTCATGTGGCTATGGATTGCTTTGATATTCTCATCTGTAAATTGCCTTTAGATATTACCATTTGTCAATTGGGGAATGACTTTTTTAAAAAAATATGACTCATTTCTCTATATATGTTAGAATGGAGTCCTTTGTGAGAATCATTAGTTGTAAAGATTGTTTCCCAATTGACTACATTTCTTTTGATCTTCGTTTCAGTGGTTTTATCTGTGCAAAAGCCTTTTAATTTAATGTAATTGAAATCATCTAATTTGTTTTTGGTGATGTTCTCCATCTCTACCTTAGTCATAAACTGCTCCCCTTTCCACAGATCTCACAGGTAAACTAGACCTTCCTCTTCCAATTTGTTTATAGTATTGTGTTTTTTTTTTTGTCTAAATCCTGTAACCATTTGGATCTTATATTGGTAAAGGGTGTGAGGTGTTGGGCTAATCTAATTTTCTTGCATACTAACTTCCAATTTTCCCATCAGTTTTTATGAAAGAGAGAGTTTTTATCCCTATAGCTGGACTCTTTGGGTTTATCAAGCAGCAGATTACTATAAACTTTTCCTGCTACTGCACCTAGTCTATTCCACTGATCCACCACTCTATTTCTTAGCCAATACCAAACAGTTTTGATGACTGAGTGTTCATCATATAATTTTAGATCAGACAGGGCTAATCCCCCTTCTTTTGCACTTTTTTCATTAAATTCCTAGAAATTCTTGGCATTTTATTTCTCCATATGAATTTACTTAAAACTTTTTCTAACCCATTAAAATATTTTTTTGGAATTTTGATTGGTAGGGCACTAAACAAGTAGTTTAGTATTGGTAGAATTGTCATATTTATTACATTACCTCTACCTATCCATGAGCAGTTGATATTTGCCCAGTTATTTAAATCTGATTTAATTTGTGTGAGAAGTGTTTTACAATTGCTTCCAAAATTTTCTGAGTCTGTCTTGTCAAATAGACTCCCAGGTATTTCATATTGTCTGAGGTTGAATGGAATTTCTCTTTCTAGCTCTCATTGCTGTAACTTGCTAAATATATATAGAAAAGTGGAGGATTTATGAGGGTTTATTTTATAAGCTGCAACTTTGCTAAGATTGCTAATTGTTTCTGGGACTTTTCTAGATGATTTCTCAGGTTTCTCTAGGTAGAACATCATGTCACCTACAAAGAGCAAGAGTTTTGTCTTTTCCTGCTGAAGCTAATATTTCTTTTTTTCAAATTTTTCAAATTTTTCATTTTATTTTTTTTATTTTTTATTGTTTTATTAAAGATACTATTTGAGTTTTACAATTGTACCCCAGTCTTACTTCCCTCCCCCCAACCCCCCACAGTAAGCAATCTGTCAGTCTTTACTTTGTTTCCATGTTGTACATTGATCTAAATTGAGTGTGATGAGAGAAAACTCATGTCCTTAAGGAAGGGACAAAAATTCTAAGAGATAACAAGATCAGACAATAAGATGTCTGCTTTTTTTCTAAATTAAAGAGAATAATCCTTGATCTTTGTCCAAATTTCTTTATAAGGATACAGATGGCACTCTCCATTGCAGACAGCCCCAAATTTTTCCTGATGTTGTACTGATGGAATGAGTGAGTCCTTCAAGTTTGAACATCACTCCCGTGTTGTTGTTAAGATATACAGTGTTTTTCTTGTTGTTCTCATCTCACTCAGCATCAGTTCATGCAAATCTTTCCAGGCTTCCCTGAATTCCTGTGCCTCCTGTTTTCTAATAGAACAGTAGTGTTCCATGACATACATATACCACAGTTTGCTAAGCCATTCCCCAATTGAAGGACATTTACTTAATTCTTTGCCACCACAAACAGGGCTGCTATGATGATAATATTTATAATAAGATATTGAATAGTAGTGGTGATAATAGGCACACTTTTTTCACCCCTGATCTTGCTGGGAATGCCTTCAATCTTTCCCCATTGAACATAATGCTTGTGGATGGCTTCAGATAGATACTGCTAATTATTCTAAAGAACAGTCCATTTATTCCTATACTCTCTAGTTTTTTTATTAATAGGAATGGGTGCTGTATTTTGTCAAAACATTTTCAGCATTTGTTGATATGATCATATAATACTTGATAGATTTGTTGTTGATATAATTCTGTATACTAACAGTTTTCCTAATAATGAACCAATCCTGCATTCCTGGGATAAATCCTGCTTGTTCATAATATATTATCCCAGTGATAACTTGTTGTAATCATTTTGTTAAGATATTATTTAAGATTTTTGCATCTATATTCATTAGGGAGCTAGGTCTATAATTTTCTTTCTCTGTTTTAAATCTTCCTGTTTTAGGTATCAGCACCATATCGGTTTCTTAGAAAGAGTTAGGCAGAGTTCCATCTTTCCTTATTTTTCCGATGAGTTTATATAGCATTAGAACCAAGTGTTCCTTAAATAGTTAGTAGAATTCACTTGTGAATCCATCATGCCTGGGAGATATTTTTTAGGGAGTTCAATAATGGCTTGTTGAATTTCTTTTTCTTTATTGGCATAGAGTTGAGAAAAATAATTTTGAATTATTATTTCAATTTCCTCCTCATTACTGGTGAGTTCACCTTTTTCATTTGTGATACTAACAATTTGTTTTTCTTCTTTTTTTTAAATCAAATTGACCAGAGGTTTATCAATTTGATTGGTTGTTTTCATAAAACCAACTTTTGGTTTTATTTATTAATTCAATATTCTTTTTTGCTTTTAATTTTATTAATTTCTGCTTTAATGTTTTGAATTTCTAATTTGGTATTTAATTTGGAATTTTTAACTTGTTCTTTCTCTACTTGTTTTAGTTGTATATTTAGTTCATTAATTTCCTCTTTCCCTAATTTAATTATGTAAGTATTGAAGATATATTATATCCCCTGAGAGCTGCTTTGAGTGAATCCCATAGGTTTTGGTTAGTTGTTTCATTATTATCATTATCTAGGATAAAATGATTAATTCTTTTTTATAACTTTTCTTTTGGTCCACTCATTCTTTTTTTTTTTACGTTTTTGCAAGGCAAATGGGGTTAAGTGATTTGCCCAAGGCCACACAGTTAGGTAATTATTAAGTGTCTGAGACCAGATTTGAACCCAGGTACTGCTAATTCCAAGGGCAGTGCTTTATACACTATACCACCTAGCCATCCCTAACTCCACCTAGCCACCCCTCCACTCATTCTTTAAAATGAGGTCATTCAGTTTCCAATTGGTTCTATGTCTATATCTCCTTGGCCCAATATTGCATATGACTTTTATTGCATTGTGGTTTGAGAAAGATGTATTCAATATTTCTGCCTTTCTGCAGTTGATCATTAGATTTTTATGTCCTAGTACATGGTCAATTTTTGTATAAATTCCATGTACTGCAGAGAAAAAGATATATTCCTTTCTCTCCCCATTCAGTGTCATCCATAAGTCTACCATATCTAGTTTTTCTAACAACCTATTCACCTCCTTCACTTCTTTCTTGTTTATTTTATGATTTGATTTATCTAGATCTGAGAGCAGGAAGCTGAAGTCTCCCAATAGTAGGCTTTTGCTGTCTATGTCTTCCTATAGTTCTTTCAGTTTCTCCTCTTAGAATTTGGATGCTATCCCATTCAGTACTGAAATAACTTTATTGTCTATGGTATTTTTAGGAGGATAAAGTTTCCTTCCTTATCTCTTTTAAAGCTATCTATTTTTGTAGTTGTTTATCTGAGATAAGGATTGCTACCACTGCTTTTTTATGTCAGCTGAAGCAAAATATATTTTGCTCCAAACTTTTAACTTTACTCTATAGGTATCTCTTTGCTTTCTTGTAAGCAGCATATTGTAGGATTCTTGTTTTTAAGCCACTCTGCAATTAGCTTATGTTTTAAGGGAAAGTTCAACCCTACTAATTCTTTATTGCTCTCCATGCTCTCTTCCATCTGTTTGTATTTTCCCCTTCCCCCCTTTATCTGTATTCCCCCAGTATTTTCTTTCTGAATACATCCCCTTTCAGTGTGTTTGCCCTCCTATATCACCCCTCCCCTTTCTTTCCCCTTTCCCTTTTTTGTCTTCCCTTCCTTTTGTTGGTTCCCCTTTCCCCTCCCCCTCCCATTCACCATGCACCCTTCCCTTTTCCCCTTTTATTATTTGAAAATTCAGATGTTTTTTTAACTGAATATGTGTGTAAGTTAACTTTAAGCCAAGTCTGATGAGAAGAAAATTCAGTTGTTTTTCATCTCCTCCCTTCTTCACCTCTATTACCATAGTTATTTTGTACCTCTTAGTGTAATGACATTTTCCCCATTTAATCCCCTCACTGCTACTCTCTCCTTCCTGTACTCCTTTTTAAGGAGGTAGTGTTTTTAACATCACTCTATCTAAGTCATAGAAAATTCTGATTATCTGTCACTTCTAGCTAAGAACATTCTATCTAATAGAGTTAAAATTCTTGAGAGTTATTAGAGTCTTTCTCCAAAGTGGGGTTATAGCCAGTTTAATCCCACTGGATAGCAGTCTCATAGATAGGTCATGAATGTCCATCACTTGTGGCTAGGTATATTCTCTCTGTTAGAGTTACAGTTCTCAAGAGTTATGACAATCTTTTTCCCTCTGCTGGGATATAGCCAGTTTCAACTCTTTGGATAGCAGGGTTTTTTTTTTTCTTTTACCACCAACCCCTTTTTTTTTTCTTTTAATGTGTCTCTTGAAACTCCTACTTGATGTCCAAATTTTCTATTTATCTCTAGTCCTTTCATCAGGAATTTTTGGAATTCTTCCATTTTGTTAAATGTACATCTTTTCTTTTTAAGTTTGTTTGTTTGTTTGTTTGTTTGTTTGTTTTGCAATGAATTGAGGTTAAGTGGCTTGCCAAATGCCACACAGCTAGGAAATTATTAAGTGTATGAGACAGGATTTGAACCCAGGTATTCCTGACTCCAGGGCCAGTGCTTTATCCACTACACCACCTTGCCAACCCCATTGTCCATCTTTTTCACTGGAAGAGAAGGCTCAGCTCTGAGGGATAGTGGATTCTTGGCCCCATTCCAAGCTTGCTTGCTCTTCAAAATATCTTGTTCCAGGCCCTTAGATGTGTTAATGTTGATACAGCCAGGTCCTGTGTAATCCTTACTGTGGCTCCTTGATATTTAAATTGTTTCTTTCTGGCTGCTTGCAGGATTTTCTCTTTTATCTGATAGTTCTGGAATTTGGCCACAACATTCCTTGGTATTTTCATTTAAGGATCTCTTTCTGGAGGGGGATTTATGTATTCTTTCAATAAGTACTTTACTCTCTGGTCCCATGATATAAGGGCAATTTTCCATCACTAGATCCTGTAATATTATGTCCAAGTTTTTTTTTTTCTCTTCAATGATTTCAGGATGTCCAGTAATTCTCAGGTTGCTCCTCCTCAACCTATTCTCGAGTTCAGTGGTTTTGCTGATGAGGTATTTTACATTTTGTTCTATTTTTTCTATTTTTTGATTTTGTTTGATAGGCTCTTGCTGTCTCATGAATTCATTAGTTTCTGTAGACTCCATTCATTTTTTTATGGAGGATTTTTCTTTATTAACCTTTTGCAATTCTACTTTTGAAAGAGCTTTCCATTTCACAAACTGAAGTTTTGAGAGTTATTTTCTTTTTGCATTTGCCCAGTTGATGATATGAGAGTTTTATTCTTATTTTGTATTTGTGCAATTGGGGATCTGAGAGATTTTTTCTCATTTTGTATTTGTCCAATTGAGATTCTGAGAGATTTAGTCTCATTTTGACCAATTGTATTTTGTAATGATTCACTTTCTTGTTGCAAGGTATTAATTGTTTCTCCCATATTTTTTTCCAGTTGATTTTTAAACTCCTTCCCTATTTATTCAAGGAAATCTTTCTGTGCTGGAGACTAGATCATATTCTTCTCAGAAGTTCTAGGACTCTCTGAGTTAGGCTCTTTTCCTTCCAAGAATTTTTCTATGGATCCACCTTTCCACTGACCTTTCTTCATTTTGCTAAGACCTTGAGTTGAGGAGGGGCTGGGTCATAGAGTTTTGGTGTTTGGATCCCTAGAGGCTTTACACTGAGTGCAATTTCTCTGGCTGGCCAGTAGGAGGCGCTGGTTGCTTTCTCTGGAGTGTCTGTGACCTTGATTGAGGCTTTCTCCCTTAGCTTGAATGGAGAGGCTGAAGCTGTTAAATCATTTTGCCTTTAACCAATGGTGGGCTTTACCTGGGGTGAGGTGATCCCTCTCCCTTTTGTCAACTGGTCTGGTTCTTCTACTCACACACTTGTGCCTGAGCCAGAAGTAATCTGTAATTGTGTTTGTTCTGGGAAGCGGCCTCAGTTGCAATGGAAGAGTGATCTCAGAGTTCCTCAGAGCCAAGGAGCCCAGGGATGGTGTCTGCTTCTCTCCTGCACCAGAACACTCTCCCCAGCCCTGTCGGCAAGCTCCAGAGGGTCAGCACTGACAACAGCATAGGTTCCCTAGTTGACTCAAGCCTTCGATTTCTAACCCCTACGAAGATCAATCTAGTCCATCTTTTGGGCTCTCAGGCCCAGCTCCAATTCAACTGCTAATCTGGCTGATCCATAGTTGATCTGCCCTCTGCTCCCTGACTCACCCACCCGGACTCACCCATAGTAGTAGAAGACAAAACCTGAGGTAGACATTCTTTCTCCTGGCTTTTCTTTCTGGGTTTTGTGGGTCGGGTTTATTTTAAGATGTTTGTTTCATATGATAGATGGGGAAATATCTGGAGACTACAACTATGCCTATCTTCTCTCCACCATTTTGGTCAGAAGTTCTGTTTGTGTGTCTTTTGACCTCCTACTTGCCCCATTCTAAATTTGGGGAATAATTTTCTTTAGATTGTGAAATTGTTTTTAATTTGGTCAATTTCAAAGAATTTGTTCCATTCTTAATTTAATTTTGTTTATTAAGATATTATTCCTATTTGAATGAACTGATGTTGAGTGAGATGAGCAGGACCAGAAAAACATTGTACGCCATAATAGCAACATGGGGGTGATGATCATTCTTAATGGATTTGATCATTCCATCACTGTAACAATGAGGGAGAATTTCGGGTTAACTGCAATTGAGAATACCATCTGTATCCAGAGAATGAATTTGAATTGTAGAGTTTGAACAAAGACCAAAGTTTATTACCTTTAATTTTTTTTTTAGGTTTTTTTTTTTTGCAAGGCAAAAGGGCTTAAGTGGCTTGCCCAAGGCCACACAGCTAGGTAATTATTAAGAATCTGAGACCGGATTTGAACCCAGGTACTCCTGACTCCAGGGCCGGTGCTTTATCCACTGCGCCACCTAGCCACCCGTACCTTTAATTTTTAAAAAAAATATTATTTTATTATGTAATTTTTCTCTTATATTTTTTTCTCCTTAAGGATATCATTTCTCTCTCAAGACAGTCAACTCAGATCAAGGTATAGCATGGAAACAATGTAAAGAGAAACTTACTTCCTTTTGTGGGGAATGGGGGAAGGAAAGCAGGATTAGGGGAAACATTTAAATAAATAAATAAACAAGGAAAAAGGATATTATTTCTATTTATTGTTTTTATTCCTCTTTTACCAAGATACTAATTATCTATTTACTACCACTTCTTTTCTCAATTTCTCTTCATTTTCTTCTTATCTATGTTTTGAAGCTTTGTAAAGCAATGGGATTGAATAACTTTCCCAAGATCACAAAGCTAAGTATCAAGTGTCTGAGGCTGGACTTGAACTCACGTCATCCTGACTCCAGGTCTGGTGCTCTATACACTGTGAAGCTTAGATTCCCCAAATCTCTTGAATGCAAAAGAATTATCTTTGGACTATTGATGATTTGGTTTGATTTTTATAGTCCTAACTTTCTGGGTCATTGCTTTGGCCTTTATGGAGGAACTGGTATCTACAGTTGCACATGCTAATGCTACCCTGTCTTGAAACTATATTCAGGGTCGCAGTTCCTTTTGGATTGATCTCCAATGTTCCTCTCTTCCTTAGAATTGTTGCTTCAGACTGGGCGTTGGAAAGAATTGCCAGTCAGCAATAATTGTGCCTAAGGTTTGGAAATGGTCCCTTGTCATCTGTTTTTTCTTTTAGGTTTTGTTTTGTTTTTTTTTTGCAAGGCAAATGGGGTTAAGTGGCTTGCCCAAGGCCACACAGCTAGGTAATTATTAAGTGTCTGAGACCAGATTTGAAACCAGGTACTCCTGACTCCAGGGCCAGTGCTTTATCTACTGGGACACCTAGCTGCCCCTGTCATCTGTTTTTGATCAATTGCCTGTCACACAAATTTATCCTTTCTGAGTCGAGTACTCCTGAAACTATAATAGTTTTTGTGGTTTCCCTCATTGTCTGTGCAGGTTCTGGATAGACCTCCATAGACTTTGTGTTTTATGAAACTCAAAAGATAACTTATATTCTAATAAAATGTCTCATGCATACTTTTATTGACTCTGTTACTCCAAAATTTGGTTTGAGGGGGTTTGAGGGGGTTATTATAAAGTTTTATGGAATGGAGTGTTGGAAGACTTTAGTTGTTTTGTTGTTGTTAATATAGCATATTTGCTTAGTTTTTTTTTTTATTTGTGTGCCTTCTTAGTAACTTGTTAATTGATTTTATCTATAATTTTCTTCTTTAAATTTCTTTCCCTATTTTTCCTCTAGTGCTCGTTTCTAATTTTGAAAATCATATTTAATCTCTTCCAGAAATTCTTGTTGGGTTTGTGTTTGTTCAGTTTATATTTTTCTTTCAAATTTTGATTGTAACTTTTTTGAAGTCAATGTTTTTCTTCTCAGTTTATGTTTTGATATTTCCTATCACAATAGTAGCTTCTTTTGTTAAGTTTCTTTTTTTATTGTTTGCTCATTTTCAACCTTATTTCTTCATTTAGAACTTTATGTTTATGTTACCCATTATTGGGATTTCCTGTCCAAAGTCAAGATTATGAAAGGGAGACTGGATACTTCTGGTGCTTTTCAATAATTCCCTCTGAAACAAGTTAAAATATTTTATTTATTATGTTTTAAATACATTCAAAGATAATTATCAACAATCTTTTTTTTGTAAGGCTTTCTCCACTTTCCATAGATCTGACAGAAAATTTTTTCCTTATTATTCAATTCACTTAAGGTATCATTTTAATTGACTTAAGGTATCACATTTATGTGAAATTCCTGTACCCACTTTGATCTTATCATATCATAGGATATGAGAAGCTGATCATAAGCTAGTTTCTGTCATACTATTTTTATTAACCCAGTAGTTTTTATGAAATAAGTCAGAAGTTGTAATCTTTTTTCAAATAGCAGATTATTATAATAATTCACTAATAATAATGGGTTTATTTTACACCTGTATTTATTCCACAGATACACCACTTTGTTTCTTACACAGTGCCAAACTGTTTTGATGATTCATGTTTCAATGTATAATTTTATATCTGATAGGGTTTTTCTGACCTTCTCATTTTTACATATGAATTTACCTCCACATTTTTTAGTTCAATAAAATAATTTGATTTTTGTGGCACTGAATGAGTAATTTATTTAATAATTTTCATGCTTATAATATTAATTCATCATAGCCATGAGCAATTGAAATTTGCCCATTTCTATTACTTGATACTGTGCCTTGTTAGTAAAACATAGAAAGGCTGATGATTTAAGTGACATTATTTTTTATATCGTTCAACTTACTTAAAATTGCTAATTGTTTTAACTAGTTTTTTAATTGATTTTCTGTGATTTCCCTAAGTTTACAATCATTTTGATACAAGGAAAAGATGAAGAGAATTGTGAATGTAGAAAGTGGGTGGAGATGTAAATTGACTACCACATACTCTTGAGCTATAAACTGATTAAAAGTAGAGAATTGATTGTAACAGAAACAATTTGTAATCTGTTCAAATTGGGTGGCGCTCCCCATTACTATTGATTCATTTTTTTTTAATGTAAAATTTGTATCCTGATCTCCTTAGTCTTGACCGAATTCTGCATTCAGTATAAGGGAAGGGAGTTCACCTTTTGCCCTCTAGATGAGAGGGAAGACATAAAAACCTGAAATGGACTCCAGCTCAGGGCAACAGGCTTGTGACCATGGTCCAGCCAGCTCCTTGGCTGTTCTTTTTTCCTCTTCCTTTCTCTTCCTCTCTCTCTATCTATGGCTTTCTATGTCTTGTAACTTTTTAAATAAAGTTTTATTTCCACCCTTGCTTTCCCAAGGCTGAATAACGATTCATCATATGTAGAGTAGAGCTCAAGGAGCCAGTGGCTACAATATCATCTTTATAGAACAAAATCTGTTTTTCCTCATTGCCTTTTCTAATTCTCTCATTAGTATTTATTTATCTTATTGCTCATGTCAATATTTCTAAGATAATATTTAGTAATAGAGGAAATAACAGGCATCTTAATTTCACTGAGATCTTATTGCGAATGTTTCTAATTTAACATATACATATGATGCTTGTTGATATTTGATAGATAAAACTATCTTTTCTAAATTGGTTTTTGCAAGGCAATGGGGTTAAGTGACTTGTACAGGGTCACACAACTAAGTAATTATTAAGTATTTGAGCCTGATTTGAATTCAGTTCCTCCTGATTCTAGCGCTAGTGCTCTAACCAGAGCTACCTAGCTGTCGTAAGTCTACCTATCATCTTAAGGAATAATCCAGTTACTCCTGTGCAGTCTAGTATTCTTAATAGGAATGAGTTCTTTTTCATCATCTACTGAAATAATAATATGATTTCTGTTATGTGTCTTTTGGATATGGCCAATCATGCTGATAGTTTTACCAATATTGAATCAATCCTGCATTTTTGGGAGAAATCTTACTTTATCATAATCCATTGATGGCTTGTTCAATTTCTTTTTTCTGAGATGGGTTTATTCAATTATTTAATATACTCTTGTTTTAATCAGTGAAATTTTTTATTTATGTAAATTTCATCTATTTCAATTTGCTTTCAAATTTCTTGGCATACAGTATGGCAAAATATTCTGAATTGTTACTTTCTTAAACTCTTCTTTAGTGAAAAAAATCACCTTTTCCATTTTTGATTCTGATACCTTGATATTTTCTTCTTTCGTTTTTTAAATTCATGAAGAGTTATGTATTTTACTGGTTATTTTCATAAAATCAACTCAGCTTTATTTGTTCAATAGTATTTTATTTTTGATTTTATTAATTTATTCTTTGTTATAATCTCTAATTTGGTCCTTAATTGGAGGTTCTTAATTTGATTCTACTTTAGCTTTTTTAATTGTACATCCCATTCATTGATCTCCTCTTTCTCAATTTTAATCATGTAAATATATATATATATATATATATATATATATATATATGTATATGTATATTTAAAATTTCCCTGAATAGCTACTTGGACTGTATCCCAGAAGTTTTGGTATGTTGTTTCCTTATTGTCAATGTGCTAGATGAAATTATCACTTATTTCTCTAATTAGTTTTTGAAGCCACTCATTTTTTTTTAAAATTTAGTAACTTAGTTACTAATTAAATTATGTCTATTTCTCCACGATTCTTTATTGCTCATTATTTTTATTCTATCATTATCTATAAAGGATGTAATTAATATTTATGGTTTTCTGCACTCTAATGTGACGGTTTTTGTTATAATACAGTCAATTTTTGTGCAGGTTCTGTGTACTAAAGAGAAACAAGTATTATCCTTTCTATCTCCATTTGACTTTCTTTAGATATCTATCATTTCTTACCATTCTTACATTCTATTCACCTTTTTATCCTTCTTTATTTTATGTTCATAATTATCTAATTCTAAAAGTGGGAACTTGAGGCCCCCCACAAATATAGTTTTGATGTATTTGTCTTCCTGTAACTCATTTAAGTAATTCTCTAATTATCTGGATGTTAAGTCACTTTGTGCAAATATGTTTAATATTGAAATTAGTTCATTGTTTTTGTTATGTTTAGGATGTAATTTCCTACCTTATCCCTTTTAATGAGTTCTATTTTTACACATGTTTTGTCTGAAAAAAAGGATTTCTGCTCCTAATTTATCCTCTGAAATTGAAGCATAATAAACTCTGCTCTGACCTTTTACTTTTGCTACTTGTATCTATCTGCTTCAGTGGAGATTCTTGTAAACAGTAAATTGTAGGATTCTAGTTTTTTTCATGATGTATTTATTTATTTATTTTCACTTGGCTTCAATAATCTTTTTTTGTGTTATGCCCCACCTCCCACAAAGATAGAGAAACCTCAAAAAAAAGCAAAGTGAGAGAAAAAAAATATGTATAATTCAGTTTGTGTTCAGATACCATCAATTCTGACTCGGGAATTTTGCATTCTTTATCAAAAATCCATCAGAGATGTTGCTTCAATATTTTTCCCACAGGTCCTATTGTTAATTGGACTTTCCTCCATTCTGTTCCTCCCCACTCCCATTAATTCTATTCTTTTTCTCTTTTCACCATTTCCCTCCTCAAAATTGTGTTGTATCTGATTACCCTCTCCCACTATCTTACCTTTTCCATCACCTACACCCTCCTCCCTTCTCTCTGTCCTCTTTCTCCCAAACCAGGGTAGGATAGATTTCTATATAGTAGTGAGTGTGTAAGTAATTTTGTCTCTGAACCACTTCTGATGAGAATGAAGGCTCATTCATTACCCTTCACCTTTTCCCTTCTACTCCAATGCAAAAGTTTTTTGTTTCCTCTTTTACATGAAATATCTTTTTGCTTTTTTTTTCAAGGCAATGGGGTTAAGTGACTTGCCCAAGCACACAAAGCTAGGTAATAATTAAATATCTGAGACTGGATTTGAACTCTGCTACTCCTGAATCCAGGGCCAGTGCCCTATCCACTGTTCAACCTAGCCACCCCTTACATGAAATATCTTAATCCATTCTATCTCTTCTTTATCTTTCTTCCAGTACATTTTCACCCATTAACTCAATTTTTATAATATATCTATATATTCAACTCTTTCCTGTGCCTTCTCTTATATTTGCTTCTTCTAAGTGCTCTAATATTTGAGAAAGTTCATGACTTATGAGTATCATCTTTCCATGCAGGAATACAAGATCAACATCATTAAATTTCTCATAATTTTTCCTTCCTATCCACCCTCTCCATGCTTCATCTGAGTCCTGTATTTAAAGATCAGACTGTCTGTTCAACCCTGGTTATTTCCACAGGAAAATTTGAAAGTACCAATTTTCATTGAATGTCCATTTTTTCCCTGAAAGAGGATGTTCAGAATTGCTGGATAGTTGATTCTTCTTTGGAATTCAAGCTCTTTTAATCTTCCAGTATTTCATATTCCAAGCCTTAGTAGTTCTTAATGTTTATTCAGTTGTGTGTTTCAGACTGCTTTTAATATGTTCTCTTTGACTTGGGAGTTCTGCAATTTGGCTACAACATTGCAGGGAGTTTTTATTTTGGGATTTCTTTCAGAGTGTGTTTAGTCAACTCCCTCAATTTCCATTTTACCCTCTGCTTCTAGGATATTGGGACAGTTTTGCTGGATTATTTTTTGAAAAATGATATCAAGGAAACTACAAGGGCAGAGCCAAAATGACAGGATGAAGCCAGTATACACTTGGAGCTTTAACTCACCAAAGTTAAAGGAAGCCTCTATACAGACTTAAAAGTCGCAGATCCCACCAAGAAAAAGAGAAGAACCAAGGAATTTTTCAATGGAGGCCTCATAGAGGATATTCTTGATGGAAAAGGGGAAGTAAAACCAAGCAAGGCAGGAGAGCAGGAAAGCCAGTGGGAAACTTTTAGCCTCAGTGCAGTCCAGGTACAGACAGTTTGAAAATAGTATAGGTCTGACTTGCTAAATAGCAAGCCAGCAGGGAGCATCTCAACCTCAAACAGTGTCTCAACCCTTAACAGGGGGAGGAAAGACAGAACTGGGTTGGGAACAGGTCACTGTACAGACAGAACATGGACATAAAGGAGGAAATAAATCTCTGCAAATGCAAGGTATGAACTGCATAGATAATATCTTGAGCAATGACAAGCCAGAGAACATATCCCAGTCCTAGCATAAGTAGCTTGGGTTTATAGTCCCTATATTCCAGGATTGGAGTTTGGACATTTCAAGATAATCAAAAATGCTTTATCTGTGTATAAAAATGATAACAATGCCACTTCAGAAGAAGAAAACCATTGAAAATAACCCACAGGAGTATTCTCAAAAGAGTTTAAGAATTGAACTCAAATCCACAACATTACAGAAGAACTTAAAGAATTTAAAAACCAAAATAGAGAGGAGAAAGAAAACTGGAAAAAAGAAATGAGAACAATGAAGAAAAAATTATGAAAAATTGACCGAAGAAATTAGCTTCTTTAAAAGTAAAAATAACCAGCTAGAAAATGAATGCAACTCTTCAAAAAATGAAATCAACGAACTGAAAAAGGAAACATAAAAGATAATTGAAGAAAATAAAAGCCTAACAATTAATATTGAACAAATAGAAACCAATGAATCTAAGAGACTAAAAGATTCCATCAGACAAAATAAAGTTGCTGAAAAAATCGGAGAAAACAAAATGCCTTTAAAAAAAACAAAAGAAATGAAAAATGCATCAAGGGGATATAATTTACAAATCTTTGGACCATTAAAGACCCCAGATCACAAAAAGAACCTGGAAAATATTTCAGAGGAAATTATAAGTGGTGGACTTCCAGGGCAAAAACAAGATGACTGCATGAAACCAACATGCTCCCAGATTCTACCAAAGATAAATGAAACCTCTACTTTGACACTCGAACTGAACTAAAGATCCTACCATGAAAAACAGAAAATTCAAATATGTTTTCAATGGTAGACATAGTAGAGATTCTTCAGTGAAGGACTATCTCTTTGTGGGTAAAGGGGAAGTAAAATTCATGAGACAGGAGAACAAGAAAACCAGCAGGAGTCTTTTAGCCACAGTGCAATCCAGTTCTCAACCCTTAACAACAGCAGAGGTCCTGATAGCTAGATAGTAAGTTGGCAGGGAGGACTCCAACTCCAAACAAAGTTTCCCCTCTGATAACACCAGGATAAAAGACAGGACTGGAGCAAGAAGAAATCACAATTTAGTCAGAATCTGCACATAAAGGCAAGAAAATAAGTCTACAAAGGCAAGGCCTGGAATGTATTGGTAATATCTTGGTCAGTGGTAAGTCAGGGATCAGACCCCAGCACCAGTGAAAAAAAAAAGAAATAAAAAGCTTGGATCTTTACTTCTGATATCCCAGGAGCAGGGCTAAAATAACAAAGACCAACAAAAAAGTTGAAAGAGAACTCGCTAATGTCTGAAAAAGAGAGCAGTGAAAAATCACTCACAGTACATGTATCAAGACAGTCTATAAATTGGACTCAAATACAAAAGCTAATCAAAGAGCTTTAAAAAAGCATTTAAAAACCAAAGAAGAGAGGAAGAAGAAAAATGGAAAAATGAAAGCAAAGTCATGCAGGAAAATTATGAAAAATTGACCAAAGGAATCAACTTCAATAAAAGTAAAAGTACACAGCGGGAAAAGAAAACCCAGAAGCTAATTGAAGAAATAAAATCCAAATAAAGAAAATTGAATCTATAAGAGTACAAGATTCCATCAAACAAAATAAAAAGGTTGAAAAAATTGAAGAAATTGTAAATTACCTTTTAGGGAAAATGAATGACCTGGAAAAGAGATCCAATTTAGACAATCTACAAATCATCACACTACTAGGAAGCCTGGATCAAGAAAAGAACTTGAAAAAACATCATTCAGGAAATTATAAGGGAAAACTGTCCTTATCTTCTAGAACAAGATAACAATATAACAATAAAACCAGTGAAAGAATTGACAGAGCCCATCCAGAAAGAGACCTCAGGTTAAAAATTCCAAGGGCTGTAATAGTCAAATTCCAGAACTCTCAAATACAGGAGAGAATATTGCAAGTAAAGAAATTAAAACATTTCAAAACCAAAGGACAGGTAATCAGACTCACACAGGACCTATCAGCTTCAACAATGAATGATCAGAAGAACTGGAAAAACATATTCTGGAGAGCCAAGTACCAAGCATTACAACCCAGAACACACTACCCTGCAAAATTCAGCATGTACTGTCATAGAAAAAATATAGATGCTAAATGAAATACAGGACTCTCAGAACTTCCTGGCACAAAACCCAGAAATTAACAGAGAATTCAAATACCAAATACACAATGCAAGTGTTGTGTACCAAAAGGTAAATGAAAAGGTGAAATAAAAAATAAATCAAAACAAAACAAATGTTGGTCAAGTCCATCAATTTGAATACAGCCCTAAAAGGGAAGATATAACATGTCTCATTTTTAGAACTTTACTTCTCTTAGGATAATTAAAGGGCAGAATACAATTGAAGAGAATGAACCTAAAAGGAATGGGAGTAATTGCCTTTTATCTCCCCATTGAAGAAGTTCAAGATGATATCACTATGTGTGAGACAAAAAGACCTAAAGAAAAGTAGAGGTGTTAACTTTAAAAATGTGTCTCATTATCCTTTGACCTACTTCAAGTCTACTATTTTAGCACCTTGTCTAATGAGGGCATCATAAACTGCAAGGATCTGAGATAGTATCTCTGTAACTTAAAATCATTTGTTACATTCTCAGGTGAGATCTCCAGAGCTTCCCAGTATTTAGGTCCTTTATGCATCATAAAATGTGAGGCCTGAGTCATTTTCTCTGTAATTTATAATCATTTGTATGGTTCTCAGTTGAGACCTCCAGAGCTTCCCATTATTTAGAGCTCTTTAAGGTTCTTACAGTTAATTAGATCAGACTATGACTTAACAGGTTCTACACTTAAGAAGGGTGTAAGCACCTTGATGGGGGGTGGGAGGCAAAGTGGAAGAGAGAATAAGCCTTACTTCACTTAACAAAGTGTTAAGTACCCTGGATGGGGAGGGAAAGAGGTAAAGTGTGAAAGAAAATACACTTTGCCTCAGTTAACAAGGTGTTAAGTACCCAGACCCTGGGTGGTGGAGGGGGGGAGGAGGGGTAAAATGTGAGAGAAAATAGTCCTGGGGGCAGGGGACAAATAGTTCAAGAAATGATATGGCTTTTGGATGATGTTTTGGCACATGAGGATTATGTGTACTTGAAAGATTCTTTGAAGTGGGCAAGGTATAAAAGATAATTATAATTATAATTTGATGCAATTAAAGTCAATGCTTATTAAGCAAGGGGCAAATAATTTGTGCTGATGGCTTGGTAACAATATGAGCTTCTCAAGCAATCAAATCAGAAATCTGTGATTGATGATAAATGACTAATAATATTAGAGCAATATATAACATCAAGGAAAGAAGCACAAAGATTTACAATTTTAGAGGAAAAGAAGGGAGAATGTGAATGCTCAGAAAATTCTTTTCAATAGATTTAGCACAGAGAGGGAGGAAAATATATTTCCTATTGGGTTTAAAAATCTTATTTACTCCACAGGAAAGGGGGGGGACTGGGAAAGTGAAAAATAAGAGAAGAGAAAAATGGACTGATAAAAGGGGAGGGAAGGTATTAGTGAAAATAAACTGAAAGTTAAAGAAAAGTCAAAAGGAAAAGGTAGTAAAATTTGGTAAGGAGCAATAAGAGAAAAGAAAGAGAAAAATATAAATGAAGAAAGATAGCATAGAAGGAAATACAGAATTAGTAATCTTATATGTAAAAGTGAATGGAATGAATTGTCCCATAAAATGGAAACAGAGAGTAGAATGGATTAGAAACCAGAATCCTACAATATGTTGTTTACAAGAAACACATGTGAAGCAGAGATATACACACAGGTTAAAGGTAAAAGGTTGGAGCAGAATATATTATGCCTCAGTGGAAGTAAAAAAACCTGGGATAGTGATCATAATGTAAGATAAAGTAAAGGCAAAAATCAATCTCATTAAAAGGGATGAGATAGTAAACTACATCGTCTTAAAAGATACTATTGCTAAAGAAGCTATAACATAATGAAACATGTATGTGCCTAGTGGCATAGCATCCAGATTCCTAGAGGAAAAGCTAAGTGAATTTTCCATTTAGCCTAAATTTATTTTTATATGTTATTTTCTTCAGTAATTTTTGTATTTCTTTCACACCAAGTTGCTGGCTTCGTTTTCATGATTTATCTGCATTGTTCCTCCCAATTTTTCCTCCTCCTCCCTTAATTGTTTTTCAAATTCTTTTTTTGAACTCATCCATAGCCTGAGCTCATTTTCTGTTTATCTTGGAGGTTTTGGATACAGATACTTCAATTTTGTCATCATCTGAGTATGTAATTTGATCTTCCATGGGACTAAAGTAATTTTCTATCACCAAATTCTTCTTTTTCTGTTGTTTGTTCATTTCCTCAGCCTGTGACTGATTTACCACACTTGCAAGTATTTGGGGTTTTTTTGGACCCTTAATTCCTCCAAGATTTTATGAAAGGCTAGAACTGCTCTTTTTCCTGTGTTCAGACCTTTCCCTCTGCCCTGGAGCTGTGAGGATGATCCCTGCTCAGCTATGGTGTTGTTGTGGGAGCCCAGACTAAAAACTGGATCCGAATGTGGACAAACAGTGACATCCTGTCTCAGGGAGAGAAGTGAGACCTCTGCAGTCTCCCCCAACCCACTTACTGTTTATGGACTTAGAGCTCTGGATATTCTTGTTGCCTCTGCCAACTCCAACTCAAAAGACCAAAGACTACTACCTTTAATTTAAAAAAAAATTGTTGACTTCTTATGTAATTCTGCTTTATCTCATACTATATGCTTCCTCCTTAAAATATGATTTCTCTGTTATCATATTCAACTTAGATCAATGCATACTATGGGAACAATGCAAAGACTAGAAGACTACCTTCTGTGGGGGGGGTGGGAGGAGGGAAGCAAGATTGAGGGAAAAATTGTAAAATTCAAAATAAATAAAACCTTTATAAATTAAAAAATATCCAATTTTTCAATAAATATTTTAAGAAATATAAGTTCTTCCAAATTTCTTTAATGACAGCAATATGGTGTTGATACCTAAACCAGTAGGAAGAAAAAGCTACAAATAAATTATAGACCTATCTCTCTAATGAATATTGATGCAAAAATCTTGAATAAAGCACATTATTACTAGTAAAATACACTATGATCAAGCAGAATTTATACCAGGAATGAAGAGATGGTTCAATATTAGGAAATGACTCAACATAATTGAAGATGTTAATAGTAAAACCAACAGGAAACATATGATTATCTCAATAGATGATGAAAAAGGCATTGATAAAATGCAACATTCATTCCTAATAAAAACAATAGAAAGTATAGGAAAAATCGAATTTTCCTTAAAATAATATGTAGTATGTACCTAAATCTAACCATAAATATTGTATGTAATGGGGTTAAATTAGGAGCAGTACCAACACTATCAGAAGTGATACAATGATGCCCACTATCTCCATTACTATTCAATATTGCATTAGAAATTCTAGCTTTAGTAATAAGAGAAGAAAAAAGAAGTTGAAGGACTATGAGTTGGTAAAGAGGAAGCAAAGATTCTATTCTTTTTTAGATGATATTATCATATACTTATTGAATCCAAGAAAATCATCAAAAATACTATTTGAATCAATTAAAGAAATCAAGAAAGTAGAAGAATATAAAATAATTCCACATCATCATCATTCCTATATATGAACAACAAAGCCCAAGAGCAAAAGATAGAAACACAAATCCCCTTTAAATTAACTGTAGAAAAGATTAAATACTTGGGAATCTATTTCCCATGAAACCTGAGATTCAATATGAACACAATTACAAACCACTTCTAACACAAATAAAGGCAGACCTAAACAATTACCAAAAATATCAATTTCTCATGGTTAGATATTTAACATAATAAATATGGCAATTCTACTTAAATTAAATTATTTATACATTGCTATACTACTCAAACTACCAAATAATTATTTTGGAAAATTCCTCTGGAGCAAACAATGGTAAAGAATTTCAAGGGAATTGATGAAAAAATATATAAAGGAAGATGCCTAGTTCTACCAGATCTAAAACTATACTTTGAAGTAGCAGTCATCAAAACTGCCTGGAACTGGTTAAGAAATAGGAAAATAGATTTATGGATTAGGATAGGTTCAACAGAAACAGTAGTAAATGACCACAGTAATCAACTCATTCAGAAAACCAGCAACATTAGTTTCTGGCATAAGAACTCACTATTTGACAAAATTACCAAAATTAGGTCAAAATGGTTACAGGATTTAGGCATAAAGTGTGATCTCATAGATAAATTTAATAGACCAAGAAATACCCTATCATCTAACAAGACATAGAATACATTATAAATTTCAAAATGAGTTATTTTGATCCTATTAAATTAAAAATCAATGTTGCCAAAATTAGAAAAAATGCAGAAAGCTGAGAAATAATCTTTAAAACCAGAGGTTCTGGTAAAGCATTCATTCTTATATTACATAAAGAATTCCATCAAATTTATATGCTTACAATCATTCCCCAAATGATCAATGGTCAAAGGTTATGAACAGACAGTTTTCAAATGAAGAAATTAAAGCTTTATAGGATCATAAGGAAAAAATACTCCAAATCATTATTGAATAGAGAGACAAAAATTAGAACAACACGTGGCTTCATCTTACCCCTATGAGATATGCAAAGATAAAAAAAAAAGTGAAAATGATGAATGTTAGAGAAGTTGTGAGAGGATTGGGATATTAATGCATTGCTCCTAGAGTTGTGAACTTATCCAACCATTCTGGAGAACAATATGAAACTTTGCCCAAAGTTCATTAAAACTGATCATTCCTTTTGATCCAACAGTTCCAATACTAGGCCAATTTTCAGAAGAAATCATAAAAAAGGGAAAGGTCCCAAATGTTCCAAAATATTCATAGCATATCTTTTTATTATGGCAAAGAATTGGAAATTGAAAGGATTCCCATGAATTGGGAAATAGTTGAAGAAGTTAGGCTATTTGAATTTTATGGAATGCTATTATTCTATAAGAAGCCATAAATGGTAGGACTCTAAAGAAGCATGGAATTAATTATAGGATCTTGTGCTGAGGAAAGAGAACAGAACCAAAAGAATAACCTACACATCAACAATAACATTGTGAGTTGTTCAGACTTGATGGATGTTACTCCTCTCAGGACTTCAGAGAAATAGGAAGCCTCATTAGATTGGCTGTGGACAAAACTATCCCCATCCAAAGGATGAAAAATAAAATAAGACAAAACAAAATAAATAAAGAAAAACTCTTTAGAATGTGATAAACTCAGTATTCTCCTTAAAAAAAACTTTCCTTGTATACTTTTTCCCTTAATCCTAATTCCTCATAGCAAAAATGACTTATCTTTCAACATTTTACCCAATTTTGCATATGCAATTTTCACCTGATTGCCTCTGAGTAATGTGGAGGCAGGGAGGGTAGAGGGAAAATATGTAAATTTAAAATATGTATATGCCTATGCATAAGGATGAATGTTGAAAAATGTTGAATATGTTGAAAAATTTTCATAACACTCATATTTGGAAAAAATAAAATTTCAATTAAATAAACAAGAAAAATTGTTTCCAGGTTTTTTTTTCCTGGTCATGACTTTCAGGTACT
Organism: Macrotis lagotis; assembly: GCF_037893015.1. NCBI lineage: Eukaryota > Metazoa > Chordata > Mammalia > Peramelemorphia > Peramelidae > Macrotis > Macrotis lagotis. Next base: position 488,608,575 of record NC_133666.1, read on the forward strand.
ACAATAATTTTTTTACATTATCTGTCCTGGATCTCTTTTCTAGGTCAGTCGCTTTCCAGGAAATTATTTCACATTTTCTTCTTTTGTTGATTTTTCATTCTTTGGGTTTTGTTTTATTGTTTCTTAGTTACTTACAAATTCATTATCTTCTCTTAACTGCATTCTACTTTGAAAGATTTATTTTCTACAAAGAACTTTTGCATCTCCTTTTCCATATAATCAGTTCTTTTTAAAGCCATTCTACCCCTTATTGACCTTTCAGAATGTTTTTTTTTTCCATTTGACCTAAACTGTTTTTTAACATGTTATTTTCTTCAGTTCTTTCTCTAACTCCTTTACGAAAGTACTGATTTGGTTTTTATCATTTTCTGGCATTGTTCTCATTTCCCTTCCCAATTTTCCCTCTACCTCCCTTACTTGCTTTTCAAAATCTTTTTGAACTTCTCTATAATGTGAGAACAATTTCTCCTTTGCTTAGAGGCTTTGGGTACAGAAACTTTGACTTTATCATCTTGTCAATCCATATTTTGATACTCTATGGTACCAAAGTTACTTTCTATGGTCAAATTCTTTTTCTGCTGTTGGTTGCTATTTCAGTAGTCTATGACCTGATTTTATTATGGTTTCAAAGCTTTTGGGTGTTTGGGGTACAGGTCTTATGGTAGGTTCTGAGTACTCTCCTGGCCTGTGTTCTGGTCTGCATATTATCATAAGTACTCCCTTCTGCCCTGGAGCAGTGAGAAGGGTCCCTACTCCCATATGGCAACATGAAGCCCTAGACTTGGTCCCGGATCTGAGTTTGGGCAGGGCAATAGAGTCTGTCCCAGGAATAGTGTAGAGACCTCTACAGTCTTCCTAGACCCCTTTACCTTCTGTGGACTGAAGCTGAACTGCCCTGAGACATGCGCTGGCCTGGGGTCCATGCCCACTCTGGTGCAGGAGAGAAACCTTCCAAGTTGTCCTTGACAAGAGGTAAGGATGCCAATCCCACTGCCACAGATCTTGCCATCCCCCAGAGACCCAGCACCCCACAGGTTGTTCCTGGAATGTTAATTGTGATTTGTTCCAGTGTTGTGGCCCATGATGTACTGGAACAGATCATTCCCACAGATTTTCCAAGTTGTCTTGGGCCAGAAAATTATTTCACTCAGTCTTTCTGTGGGTTAAACTACAATAGGATTTAATCAGGATCCCAATTTTATGGCTCTTGCAGTTCTGGGGAAGAGCTTTTTCTTGCCTCCACACCACCATCTTGGCTCCACCCAAGGGTAGGAAATTTCTTAATCCAAATGAGTGTATGCGTTATTCCTCATTTGAGCCAAATCTCATGAGGCTAAGAGTGAAGCAGTTCTAATCCCCTCCCCTCTTTACCTCTACTGTAATAAGTACTTTGTGACTCTTCACATTATACAATTAATTTTGCTATTATATCCTAGACATTTTCAATTAAATATCCCTTTAAGGAGGTGATAAGTAAAATGGTTATTTTGTTTTTGTTGCAAAGATACTAGGGCAGGTTTCCTTTGATGAATACATGAAAAAATTGTTTACAGGTTTTCCAATATTTCTTTCTTCTGGAACATTTTCCAGTTTAGTTGTTTATTAATGAGGTATTTTACATATCCTATTTTTTTTTCCATTTCATTAACTGGTTCTTGGTGTCTCAATGGAGCCATTCACTTCCAGTAGCCCAAGCCTATTCTTCAAGTAATTCTTTTCTTCGGTTAGTTTTGCATCTTTTGTTACATTTGATCCATTTTATTTTTCATTTATTCACTTATATTTTTACAGTATTTCTTTTCTTCTGTATCTTTTTGTTGGAAGATGCTGAATTTCTCTTGCATTTCTTTTCTCACTTTTTCCATTTCTATTTTAAAATCCTCATTGAGCTCTTACAAGAAATATTTCTGGACTGTAGAACAGTTCATATTTATCTCTGCAGTTTTGCATCTGTCATCCTTTATGAGATAGTGTTTTGCCCATCCTTATCTCCAAGAAATCTTTCAATATAGCCCTCTTCTCCCTGACATTTCAAGGGTTGTGTTGGGGTAAGGACCTGCTCAGAGACCATCATTATTGTGAACCCTAGAGGTTTGCTTACTAACCCTGGGGAAGTCAACATTAAAAACTCCAAAGACTTTTTTCTGAACTGTTTTCTCTGAGAACACCAGCTGTCCAATGAAAATTGTATGAATACACAGGACTTACTGAACTGTCTACACATGAACACCAGTAACTTAGTCACTGGGTTAGACCCTCTGGAATGGGAATGACTCACAGTCCAAGTAGAGTCATTCTTTTCAAATTAACTGGTTGAATGGGTGTCTGAGGAACCCACATTGTAGTTATCCAAACCCCAAGACAATCTGAGTCTGAACTGCTAGAGTCTCTGCAGTCATAAATGTCTCACACATCCAAAAGCCACATTAGTCCGTGCCTCATCCTTTTGCCCTTGCATGGGTTTGATTCTCTGCCCTTGTTATGTTCAAGCTCCTCCTATGGCAGACTTTGATGGAAGATGCTCTATTCTCTTCTTTTGGAGATTATGTTCTTCCAAAATCTGTTTAGAGGTTGATTACTGTCCTTTTTGAGGGAAACCCAAGAAAACTTAAAAAATGTTCCTCGGTTCTCTCTGCCATATTGGCCAGAAACCTCCTAGAACAAATTTAAACTAAACCTCTGAGTATTATTTTGTGACAATTCAAAAACAACAAACAAGATATATTGAAAATAAAATTAGCATAAGATGTTTTGCAGGATATTTACTCACCTCGGTAAAAAGGTGGAGCAGCTCAGTATAGGTGAGTGAATTGGGAAGCCAAAAGGACACTCATAACCACACAATATCTTAGTAACTATCATTTAACTCACAGTTCAGTAGGTCAGTTATTTTACAGACTGCATTGGGTGTATCAACCCCAGTATGGAAGGCATGCTTCAAGCACCAGACTGTTGGTATGATAGAAAGGACTGGGTCCCATTACCCTAAAGTCATGAGCAAGATGATAGTACATGAAGCCCAGTTTGTAAAGTCAGGGACTAGACTGCAGCCCAAGCACATTCAATGAAATAGAGGACTTTAAAGCCTGCTTGATAAAATTAATTTGTGATAATAATCCAGAGGTTTTTTTTTTTCCAATCTAGATTTCAATAAATTTGACAGCCTATGAGAACAACAGAGGAAAATGTGAATTGCTCTACAGTCCAGAAATATTTTTGTAAGAACTCAAAAAGGATTTTAAAATACAAATGGAAAAATTGTGAAAAGAAATGCAATCCTAGAAAATCAACTAATTAGCTATTAGAAACAATTAACAACTTTACCAAGGTGGTACCTGGGTTAGTGGAAGCAGTGTCTATTTTCAAACTTTTCAATTCAGAGATTGCCAAGGACAAATGGGAAGCTCAGTGAGAAAGCTCTGCTGCACTAAAGTGAGAGGGGTGCCCAGTTCAGTTCAGATCTCAGCACAGACTAAATCCCTGGGGACAGAGAGTTCGCTTGCATAGCCACCTGACAAGGTAGCTGCTTCCAGAGTGCTCATCCTATATATAGTAAGGGGGTTGGAAGAGACTGAAGAGATTTCTTTGTTATCTATTCCTGAGGCAGGATTTTGGGACTTTGCCTGTGCTCAGACTTAGGCTATAGTCTAAGGCTCAGTCTCAGGAAAAGGAGCTTTTACTACTGTGGAAGAACAGTGACATTCTTCACAATTCCAGTGCAGAGGGGACTGCTTTTGATCATCCACAGATAAAAGCACAGGCCAGGAGAGCAGGTTAGAGTCTCTCAAAAGACATTGAAGGAAAGGAGGTCCCTGAGGGCAGTCCCTAAAGATAGTTCCAGAAATCCTCAAAAGCTTGGAACAGTGCATCCTCCAATGTGAAAGCAGAGCTTCACTTTAACAAAGATTTTTTTTAATTACTTTAGTGAACTAGAAAAATATAGTAACAATTCATATAGTGGAAAAAAGGTCAAGGATAACAAGGGAATTAATGAAAAATTCAAAGGAAGTTGTCTTAGCTATACCAGATATAAAATTATCACTCATTCAAATATGATAAAATATCAGTCATTCAAATCTGAATGGTACAGGATAAGAAAAAAGTGGTGAATCACTGGAAGAGATTAGGTACAAAAGAGACATCAGTAATGGAGGAAATATTACAAGTAGCCAGAAAAGAACAATTCAAATATTGTGGTGCTATAGTCCAGATAACACAAGATTTAGCAACTTCTAAATTCAGGACTCATAGGGCTTGGAATATGATATTTAGGAATGTAGAAATTCTTGTATTACAACTGAGAATCAATTACCCAGCAAAATTCTCTTCTTTCTGGGGAAAAGATGTATATTCAATGAAATAGGGGACTTTCAAACTTTTCTGTGGAAATAATCAGAGCTGAACAGAAAGTCTGATGTTCCAATACAGAATTCGGTTGAAGGCTAGGGAGGGTGGACAGGAAGGGCAAATTATGAAGGATTTAAGGTTGGTGTACTGTTTGTATTCCTTGGTGGGAAGATGATATTGTTAACTCATAGGAACCATCTCATTAATAAGGTCAGTTAGAAGAATCATATAGATAGATAAATGAATAGATAGATTAGATAGATAGATAAGGCACAGGAGGGAGTTGAATATAAAGGTATAATATATTATAAAGATGGAGCTAATGGGCAAGAAATGAATGTCCCGGGAGAAAGGGAAAGGAGAAGTAGAATGGATAAATTTATTTCATATAAAAAAGGCGAGAAAAACCTTTTGCAATGGAGTGGAAGGGAGAAAGGTGAGGTGGAGTGAATGAGCCTTCATTCTCATTGGAAGTGACTCAGAGAGGGAACAACATGAA